>NW_023416324.1:194732477-194959977 GCF_014108235.1 Myotis myotis
TACATATGTTAAAGTTAAATACAGATGCTATGATTCTGTGGCAAATGGTAATGAGTATGGCCAAAGATACCACTGTGGCAAAGGCATTCTCCCTCTTAATTCCTAATGCTTTGCCTGGAGAAATAGAAAGCAACCGTGTTACCTCAGCTGCTAGATCTTTGCCTGCAGATACGGTTGTTAGATCCTGAAAAAGCCATGAAATAAATATCTTGTGCTTGTGGGATTCCCTGCAATGAAGCAGCACCTACACTGTCCTGAACTATAATATAAAAAATATAAGAATAAAATATTCAATTACTCTGGTGGTTTAAAGGTTTGACTTTCAGACTCCTGAGTCATGGGGTGGGGTGGGGTTATTTAATGCTCTTCTTTGGTTTTACTTTATAAAACTTTAACAAGCACCTGTGCATAAAAGTCAGAAAATAAATTTTATCTAGATTAAACAAGAATCTGAGATTAGCTATTTCATGAAAATTGCCTGACATCGTATTTGTGTTGTGTTTTTTAAGCTAACTGGCCACCATTTGCTTCTGACATCACTATGTCTTAAAAATGCAACAAACAGACCTTTCTTTGGAAGAGAGGAAATGGAGGGAAGTAGAAAAAGGGCCCAAATTCATGCTGTTTGGATGACTGGGTCATATACTTGTAACGGATCAAAACGTGTAAGACAAATGGATCACTGACAATCGCACCACAGTCTCTCGTGAGAGCTGGTCCCAGACTGAGAACCTATAACTGCCTAAGAAAACATGAAAGCAATATGACACTGACATTTAATCCACATTAAAGGTATTTTAATTTGCACACATTCATAGGACACACTTGTTTGTTAAAAGAAAATAGAGAAAGATTTACGGAATTGATTTTCTAGAAAAAAGAAACACTTCATGCTGTTTTATCTCATATCACAGCTTGAGAAAAACATCTCTTTTAATATGCACATTTACCCTCAACCTCAAATATATATTGACTTAGGAGAGAAAAAATAATTAAAATGTTGGGAGGAGATAGATCTATTCTGTTGAAGTCCTTAAACAGTATATGAGGTGATAAACATTTTTCATCAGTGTTTAATAAATATATGGAGGATACGAGTAATGTCAGTGTATTTTGAGAAAACTATATTCTCAAACTCATTTGGACAAATGTCAAAAACATTTTTTTCTGAATATAGTGGGGACATATTTAAATGTCACATATTCCTTTACATTTACAATAAAACATACATTTAAAAATACAACAGATGAAAGACAAGTGACTTTAGAATAGGGTTCATAACCTTTGTTTGCATTTTATAGCTCATGCTCTGTTAAGCAAATTCTCAAAAGTATGACAATAGTATTTTTACTTTGATTATACTTGTGGTAAATAAAATTATTAGTCTGTAAACTGAAATGCAGCACTTTTATTTGCAAGTTCTATGCAAAATAACCTAAAACAAAGAGGAAAGTGCTTTTATTAAATCCTGTATGTAGAGTTATTGATGAGTATGTAATATCAATGGGCCTGCCTACATTTCTGGCAAGCAGCAACTCTATCTACAAACCACTGATGGGCTAAACAAGCTATTAATGACAGTTGCTTTTCAACACTTAAAATGGTCAGACTGTGTTGTCTGACCACAAGGACAAGTGGGTCTTCACTCTCAAATGTTATACAATATATGAGACCTCTGTGGGGAGAAAAAAACCCACAGGTATGGCTCCAGAGTTCTTTTGTTATTCAACTATTAATAGAAAGCAAATCCCACTTAAAGTTGTAAATACTTGTAATCCTTTTTACTAAGGGGTTTATTATCACTTATTTAATTTTACACCTAAGGCTGAATGAGTTATTTTTAGTCCTGGTGTCCAGCTTCACCCCATAAATATACAACTTAACATTTGGAACCAAAATACAGAAAATAATTGTCCCGTTACTCTTACAGAATAAACAATGAACTTTTTGCCCCTGTATAAACCTGTGGAGTATCTGTCCCTCTGGGTTTATGAATACTCAACCAATCATTTATAGGTTGCAGAATCGTATTTAATGAGTACATGTGAGAAACATCTAGATTCTTCATTAGAAGCAGAAGGCTGTTCATTGGACACGTATCGTTTAAGTCAATGCCCTTCAATGTACTTTTCTTCCTGGTGGTCGCTGGACCAGCAGCATTAGTCTCACATGAAAGTTTGCTAAATGCAGAATCTCAAGGCCCATTCCAGACCCAGAGAATCAGAACCAGTATTTAAACAATATCCTCAGGCGACTCATATGCATGTTGAAGACAAAGAAGCACTTACCTAGATCACGTTGTCCCCCTAACCCCAACCCATCTCCAATTATTTGACTTTTCAGAAAAGAGAATGAGGGAAGCTTTAGAAACCTCATACTGATCAGGACAAGTCATCTCATCCCCTGCCAAAGGGGGCATGGCACAGCGGTTCTTTTAACCCAGAAACAACCCCAAAAAAGTATTCTGACCTAAAAGGGACTTTTTTAATATAGCTCAACCTAATAGGGTTAATCTCTGGAAACACAAACAAAATCACCCCTAGGAAAACAAAGTACTACAACACTAACTGCCAAAATAGTAAACATTGGTATCAAATTGGTGTTACCACAGCACCAGCTAGAGGGAAGAAGTTTGAAAGTGAGTGAGATCAGAAATGGTAGCCTCAGGAAGCATTAATTCTGAGAGGAAATCAGACAAATAAAATACATGCTAATAAAAAGAAAGAAGAAACAAACAGCTAAAGAAAAACACAAGACATGCCACCCCTTTGTCCCTGCTTCTGCTACCATCATCTACCATCATCAATTAAAGAAACTGCCCTTCCTCGAACTGCAGAAGAGGGCACCCTACCTAGAAACCCCATCTAAAAAATGTCTATGATTTTAAAAAGGAAGGCAGGGAGGGATGGAAGGAAGGGAAAGAAAGAAGGATTGAAAGAGGGGAGAGGGGAGAGGGGAGAGGGGAGAGGGGAGAGGGGAGAGGGGAGAGGGGAGAGGGGAGAGGGGAGAGGGGAGAGAGAATCATCTCCATATAAAGTCACTGTAAAAAGTGATGGAAGGAAGGGATGGAAGGAAGGGAAAGAAAGAAGGATTGAAAGAGGGGAAAGGGGAGAGGGGAGAGGGGAGAGAGAAGAGGGGAGAGGGGAGAGGGGAGAGGGGAGAGAGAATCATCCCCATATAAAGTCACTGTAAAAAGTAATCAAAAAATGCAAATAAAAATTTCAATAGATAAAAATTCTCTCCCCAAAACCAACCATAAAGGAAAAAACTCATTCATATGAATAACAAGAAGAAAACCTAGAATCAGCTATTCAAAAAGTAAAAACAAATTATAAGGTGTTCAAGGAAATATAAATTTGAATGAAAATAAAAATAAAATCAGGAAAACGACTGAGAGAATGAAAACAAAGTAAAGTAGTAAAAGGAGTAAGAGAAAAAGGCATTGATAGAAGATGAGTAAAGAAAGGCTTTATATATCAGGTGTACTGGTTAATAATGGCGGATTTCGTAATCAAAGAAAACATGATAATTTCAAGAGAAACATCAAAAGTGCTTTATTCAAAGTAATGTCCACTGCTAGCTACACATTTCCCCCAAGTTTCAGGTAATTTGTGGATACTGTCCCAATAGAACTTTTCTTGTTTTGAGGCAAACCATTCAGAAAACAAATTTTCCACTTCTTCGTATGTTTTGAAGTGCTGCTCAGAAAGTGCCATCGATCAGAACAAGTGGTAATCTGAAGGAGCAAGGTCTGGTGAATACAGTGGGTGGGTTAATACTTCAAAGGCAAGATCTTTTAATTCAACGGTTCTCAACCTGTGGGTCGCGACCCCTTTGTGGGTCAAACGGCCCTTTCAGAGGGGTCGCCTAAGACCATCCTGCATATCAGATATTTACATTACGATTCACAACAGTAGCAAAATTACAGTTATGAAGTAGCAACGAAAATAATTTTATGGTTGGGGGCCACCACAACATGAGGAACTGTGTTAAAGAGTTGTGGCATTGGGAAGGTTGAGAACCACTGTTTTAATGTGTCTTAACTGTTTTTGATGTGTGTGATGGTGCGTCATCGTGAAGCAAAATTACTTTGCCATGTCTTCTGGCACATTCTGGTCAATTCACAATGAAAGCGTGATTCAAACTGATTATTTGTTGTTGGTAGTGATCAGTATTAACGGTTTCACCTGGTTTTAGAAGTTCATAATACACCACATCTTCCTGATCCCACCAGACGCAGAGCCTTGCCTTCTTTCTGAAGCAACCTGGCCTTGCAGTCGATGTTGATGGTTGACCTGGGTCAACCCATGATTTTGTGGGTTTGGGATTCTCAAAATAAATCCACTTTTCATCGCCAGTCACAATTCGTTGCAAAAAAACTTTCTTTTGTGCCGTTGAAGCAACATTTTACTGATGACTTTTCAGTTTTCTATTTTTCTTTCGTTCAGTTGATGTGGCACCCATTTTCCTTCCTTTAAAATCTTTCATTGCTTGTAAACGATCGAAAATTGTTTGCTGAGCAACGTTTAATCTTTCTGCAAGTTGTTTTTGAGTTTGACAGGCATCTTCATCCAATAACGCTTGTAATTGTTGGTCTTCAAACTTTTTCGGTTGACCTGGACGTTCTTTGTCTTTCACAGCAAAATCATCACTTTTAAAGCGTTTAAACCAGCGTTCACAAGTATCTTGAAATGGAGCATTTTCACCATAAGCTTCCCGAAGTATATGATAACTTTTTCTTCAAAATAAAATAATGAATTAAAACTTCCAGCAAACGCTCTTTTATTGGCACGGAATTCGACATTTTTAAGTGTAAAAATATCTGTGATGTTAACACCTTCAGCAAATTTGACATATTAAGTTTTGAAGCTTGCTGTCAATACAACAAAACAGCATATATATCAAATCACATACATATCAACATATGTATAACTCAATCTACTGAAAAAAATCTGCATTATTAACTGGTACACTTAGTATATATACAATTATACGAGAGGCCCAGTGCATGAAATTCGTGCCCTCAGGGGGTGGGGGTCCCTCAGCCTGGCCTGTGCCCTCTCACAGTCCAGGAGCCCTTAGGGGATGTCTGACTGCCACAGGAGGCAGGAGAGGCTCCAAACACTACCACTGAGCTCGCCAGCCATGAGCCCAGCTTCTGGCTGAGCGGTACTCCCTGTGGGAGTGCACTGACCACCAGGGGGCAGCTCCTGCATTGAACATCTGCCCCCTGGTGATCAGTGTGCGTCATAGGGACCAGTCATTCCACCCTTCAGTTGATTTGCATATTAGCCTTTTATTATATAGGATAGAGTGTGTGTGTGTGTGTGTGTGTGTGTGTGTGTGTGTGTGTGTGTGTAACTGGAGTCCTGAAGAAGAAAACAAAAGGAACAGAACTAATATTTAACACTATAATCCCTATAATCCATGAAAACTATTTCTGGGAATGAGAAAAATTAAGTCAACATATGAGAAAAAAAACAGCAAAATTAGTCAAAAACAACCAACTTCAAGAATTACCCTAGTAAAAAAAAAAAAAAAAAGGACAATAAAAAATGGCAATGCCTCAAGCAAAAAGAAAGTAATACATTCTCTACAAGGGTAAAAAAATAAGGCTGATACCAGAGATATCCACAGAATATTTTTTCAGAAAGTCACAAAAGAGACTGTAAGCCAAGCATTTCATGTCTAGTCAACCTGTCATTCAAGTGACAAGACCACAGAAAAATAGCCTGGAATGTGCAAGATATCAGGGAATACTGTACACAGGGGTCTTTTCTGAGGAATACATTAGTGGATGAGTTTTATACAAACAGGAAATAAGTGGGTAAATATCAGCAAATGAACTGATGTCAATATTTAATAAATTTAATTTTAGAATTGATTCTAAAACAAGGTGACAGCATGGGTTGAAGAATAAAGGATATATGTATACGTATATTCTAACAAAGTAGCAAGAATAAAAAGAGAAGAAATATGAGGAAAAGAAGTAAGGAAAAGTACAATAGAAGCATCAGCTATTAAAGGTAACAGATGGGAGTCAAGGATGCCATATAAAAGGTTAAGTATAAATAACGGGGATTAAAAGCATTATAAAAGATATAAATACAAAGGTAGCCACTAGAACAAAAACTCAAACCTTCCAAATTTAATAATAATAATAATAATAACAACAACTTCAGAGATAATACTCCATAACATTCTATACATCTTCCACTAGCCATCATCCTTTGTTCATTCAGAACTACCTTTCAAAGATGTTTTGAATAGCAAACAGTCTTGGAAAATAGAGATAAAATCTGCTGCTGAAGCAGAAGACAGGGACAGGGAAGGAACAAGAAAAGCCCAGAATATAGTGTAACAGCATGTAAGAAAGCACTTAAAAAAAAAGTTGGGGTATATCAAAAGGACTAGAAGCCATCTTGAAAGTAAACTCCCTAGGAAAAATCTGGGACAACTTGAGCATTAAAATAAATAAGGAAAGTAATTAATAGTAACCTATTTAGTAAAATAAAAATCTGTAAGTCCTTGTTCACAATATATAGATGAATAAAGAAAGTTGGGTAGGCTCTCTTTACAGTAGACTGCTGCCTGCTAAATATGGGAGGAGCAGAAGAATTAGAAGAATTGGAAAATCGCCATTTTGCAATTATCAGGCAAGAATCATCAGTGGACAATGGGCACCAAGCTTCACAGGCTCTGTCTAGAACAGCCGTGGGCAAACTACGGCCCGCGGGCCGGATTCGACCCGTTTGAAATGAGTAAAACTAAAAAAAAAAAAAAGGCCGTTCCCTTTTATGTAATGATGTTTACTTTGAATTTATATTAGTTCACACAAACACTCCATCCATACTTTTGTTCCGGCCTTCCAGTCCAGTTTAAGAACCCATTGTGGCCCTCGAGTCAAAGAGTTTGCCCACCCCTGGTCTAGAACTTTAAACAGACGTAGGCTTTATGGGTAGTAGACAAGTTTGTGAAGAGAAAAATAACAAGGTACTGGGTAGTCCATTATAAGTATACTAGTGACTGGACACACGAAATTGTGCAGCCCCGCCCACCCGCGCATGCCCTGCCTTGAGACCCTAACTTCTCCATCCAGAGCTCGAGCACACCTGGCCCTATCCCCAACCCTTCTGGCCTTCTCTGGCCACTTCAAGCCCCGCCCTCGGTCTTGCCAGTCACCTCAGGCTGGTCCCACTTCCTCTGGGCACCTCCCTGCTTCCGCCCCGTCTCCAGAGCAACGCAGTGGCTCCGCCCCATCATGGCGCTGAAGGAGAGTGTGGAAGCCTCCCATCTGCTGCGGAGTTTCAAGCGCTGCTTCTTGGCGGCGCGTGTACTGAGTGGGAGCAGTGGGTGGTGAAGGACTGGTGAGAGGGCACTACGGGCTCTCACCCCCGCCCTCCCCACCATGGGATGGTCTCACATCCTCCGGGCGCCACCCTGCTTCCGCCCCATCTCCAGAGCAACGCCACAGCTCTGCCCTGCAGCGCACGCAGCCTCCTGCTGAATGGTTGTTACGGCGTGAGGGTGTCACGACCATTAGCATATTAGCTCTTTATTATATAGGATTAAGCTAAGAATAACATGCTGGACAGCTTCCAAGAAAAGTAGGCAACATAGAAATAAAGGAATGATAGAACAAAATAAATTTGAAAAGATAAAGGCTACATAATGAAGAAATTATTCCAATGTGTGGAATGCTCTTCTCATTTTAATTTTATACCATGTATTTCATAAAATCAATCTATTAGAAGTTATACTTCTAATTGTATTTGGCTATACAGTCAATTCAAAGACGGGTTATTTGTGCTAGATAGCAAGGGCTATGAGTATCTGCTCAGTTGGAAAATGGAGAAACACACACCAAAGGAGCCCATAACTGCTAGACAGACAGGTTTCATTAATGCTCAATCAATAAATTCTTGAGTTCACTTCCTTCTCAGGTTGTTAGCAAGAATATCACTGAATTTTCTGAATATTATGAGTGCACAAAGCAATATATATATATGTATATATGTGTGTGGTATTATGTTATACAGCTATATAGTCATATTATTGCTAATAATTCAGAGCTGAGTCAATTTTATAATAAGTTACAGAGTTCTTGAACAACTTAAATAAAATACATTAAAATCTACTCCTCGCCCTCCCCCCATTACCTGTTGTACTAATCCAGGCTCTCTCATTCCAAAAATGCATTATGTTTGAAATATATTTGATGTATACGACATAGATAAAAATGAAATATAACTTAGGTTCAAGAATAGAAAAGAATAATTAACAAACAATTGCTTGTGACTTTAATAAGTGGCTAAGCTTCATCAAAGGTTTTTAAATATTTTTAGTTGGAGAACTCTTTCTTCAGATGAAATCTTATTTTTAAAGTTTAAAATTTTACAAAATAACTAAAAGTGGAACTACTCTGGTTAGAGTGAGCAGAGGAAGTCTGGAGTGCCAAATGCTTTGAGGAGCCTTATTGGCAGCCCAAGGCACAGTTAGAAAACCACTGCAGAAGATTATGAGTATAAATAAATAAAATAGTCACTGAAAATGAGATCATACTAGTGAGTATAAAAAATATAAAATATAAACTAAAAAAATTTAACTTATTATTATTTACTTAGGAATATGAACCAAGTAAATATGTCTTTTAAATAAATAATCTATAAGAGAAATCTAAATGAGAAATAATCTAAAAGAGCTCAATTTGACACTGTGGAAGATGTTCTTCCTTGTTATAAACCCTCAACTGATACTGAAACATGATGTCTTAGATTAACATTTTTCCCCCCGAATATATATATATACATATATATTTTTTAAATATATTTTGATTTTTTACAGAGAGGAAGGGAGAGGGATAGAGAGTTAGAAACATCGATGAGAGAGAAACATCAATCAGCTGCCTCCTGCACACTCCCTACTGGGGATGCACCCACAACCAAGGTACATGCCTTTGACTAGAATCGAACCCAGGACCCTTCAGTCCACAGGCCAACGCTCTATCCACTGAGCCAAACCAGTTAGGGCCCGAATATATTTTATTGATTTTTTTACAGAAGGGAGAAGGATAGAGGGTTAGAAACATCGATGAGAGAGAAACATCAATCAGCTGCCTCCTGAACACCTCCTACTGGGGATGTGCCTGCAACCAAGTTACATGCCCTTGACCAGAGTCAAACCTGGGACCTTTCAGTCTGCAGGCCGATGCTCTATCCACTGAGCCAAGGCAGATTAATATTTTTATTCTGATGTCTGCATATTCTAAATATTTGTGCCACTATGAAGTAATTAACAAGGACTTGGGACATCATTTTTAATAATGAGAATAACAATTTTATTTATTTACTTCTAATCTGGACAAATATATAGTTCAAATTTTCTAACAAGGTTATTATATCCTGCTTTAATAATTACCTGTAATTTTTCAAAAATCTGTTTCCTTAGTTTGTTTAGCTATTGAAAGGAAAACCAAAAATCCCTTACAACTCTCTACTATAACTCAAAATGAATCTGCCTCTTATTACTGTTTGTTTTTTTTAGAAGACCAAAAGCACATTAATCGTTAACAAAGCTACAATATGATATACGAATGAGGTCTTGCATTAAAAAAGTACTTAGATTGTATTTACAAAAGAATCTCTCATTAATTATTCAACATTTGGATTTGACCAGAAACCAGAGCATGACTTTGTAATGTTCTGTTTAAATGAAGTACTTAATGTTGTAATGAACAACACTCATTGTGGTAAACTCAATGAATTTTGGACCTGTTACAATACAACAGTTTTTCCAATTTTTTGATTAATGGACATATTTTAATGTAAAGTCAGTTTAAATTTCACTTATGCTTTAAAAATGTTTACTTAAACCAAAAATTTTGCATCTCAATTATTTTACGTTCTAAGCTGAATGTAGTTTAAACCAATGCATTATTCATAAAGCAAAGACATTAGGAAAAACAAAGCTGTGCACTTCTTCCAAAGCCGTTAAATTGCTAAAACATACCATATTTATGCATGCAATATTTGATTGTGTTTTTCTTAAAACACAAGCTTGTTTTTGTCAGATCAAGATATGCCAAAAATTCTACACCAATTTTTGTTTATAATTAAAGCAATCATCAATCCAAGGATTGTCATCCGTTTTATTTCATCTCTACATCAAAAAAAAAGTAATCTAAAAAAATTTAAATTCCCTTGAAATGACAAGATAAATGAAAATGTAAGTGCCTTCACATAATAGCAGTAAGCTGACCCTTTGGGAAATGGTTGACTTTCTCAATAAAAGGTATTCAAAGCTCATTCAAAAGTGTTCATTTGGAATGCAGATATCAAAGATGATGCAAATGTTCAAGAGAAAATTAGAACTTACCAGATGTTCTAATCCAGCTTTGATGTTTCCAGATTCCCTAAAATAGAAGAATAAAAGTTCTAAATAGTTGCTAAACCCTTGTCTGCTATAATTTATATTTACCTCAAAACTATTTTATAAATCCTTAGAAGTTTTTCATATATCTTTACTAATGTTCATATAACACTATTTTTAATGACAAAACAATTTACATCAAAAAGAAGCAGATAAGTAATTTATATCTACTAGTATTTCCACTAAATTGGTATTCCACTAACAAAAAGAATGTTTCAGATTTTTCAAAGTTAACACACAACAAAAAGAAGTATATTATTATTTTACTATTAATTTACTATTTATTTCACATTAGTTTTCTCTCATTAGTTTGTTTTCTCCAACTTTTATTATGAAAATGTTCAAACATACAGGTTCTATCCACAATACAGATCCTACATTGACATTTTACTATATTTGC
This sequence comes from Myotis myotis, assembly GCF_014108235.1. Taxonomy (NCBI): domain Eukaryota; kingdom Metazoa; phylum Chordata; class Mammalia; order Chiroptera; family Vespertilionidae; genus Myotis; species Myotis myotis. The sequence goes on from NW_023416324.1 coordinate 194,743,306, forward strand.
TTTATCAAATATCCGTCCAGTAATGGTTGCATTTTTATTAAAGAATATGCTCCTAAATAATATGCTCATAATTTCATAGTTAAACAGTAAATTTTAACAAATTTTTGTTGATATTAATTTTATTAACTTAGTTCACACTACAAATCAGGATCTAAGACTACTGAAATATTAAAAAACAAAGTATCACCAAAAAAACATAAACATCAGATATCATATTTTCAGTATTTAATTTCTTACTCTTCACTTAAACAGAACACTGCTGATGGAATTAAAAATAAAAATACCTGTGCAAGTAGCAAACATAATTTAAATATATACTTGGTGAAATGTGGCAAATAGCTAAATTTTTTAATCCCGATTTCAGAGTATACTAATTAATTAGTGACAAATGTTTTTTTTGGCTTTTCTCACCCTGATCAAGTAGTATTTTAATTCCATCAAAAACACCAACCCTGCCCTAACCGGTTTGGCTCAGTAGATAGAGCGTCGGCCTGCGGACTCAAGGGTCCCAGGTTCGATTCCGGCCAAGGGCATGTACCTTGGTTGCGGGCACATCCCCAGTAGGGAGTGTGCAGGAGGCAGCTGATCGATGTTTCTCTCTCATCGATGTTTCTAACTCTCTATCCCTCTCCCTTCCTCTCTGTAAAAAATCATTAAAATATACAGCAAAAACAAAAACAAAAACAAAAAAAAACCCCAACCCTTATTTTTTAACATGAAATTATACTTCTATCACATTGCAGAAAATATTCATGGAAATTCAACAACCAAAACAGTGTTGCATTCACGGTGTTTAATCTTTTCCCCACACCTCTTCTTTCTCTGAAGGGTCCTTTCTTTCTTTCCTCTTTATTTCTGATTTCAATTTTCTTTGCCTATATACTTCTCTGTTTCCTTTGTCTATCTTTCAATCATTCCAAATTTCCCTTCAAACCCATGGCTCCCAACCTTTGCTCCCACTGCCCAGTCTGACATATTGGGAATAAATTTCAACATCTACTGATTAGCAAAGCACTTATCTTTAGCCATTCTCTCTCTTCTTTCTGCTTCTGGCAATCTTAACCATACCATGTATTCAACATTTAAAATGTAGGATTTCTAAAACTCATTCTCTGGATGCCCTAATGATAAATGATAGGCATAAATTAAAAACAAGGTGTCAGAAAAGGCTAATAGCTACATAAATAATTATTTTTAACATTATTATTACAAAATAATGCATTTAATGGATCTGGAAGGCAAACAGAATTTCAAATTTTTGCAAGGACATTCTCATATGATCATCTGTGTAATCTGAAATATAAACAAAAAGAATAATGTATATAGTGAAACATCTGACAGTGTAATATGTGTATGTGCACACAACAGTGAAATTGTCTTCCTCTTATCACTGACTCCCAATTCTCAATCACTAATATTACCATTGTTTGTCTTTCTAAAAAAATTCTATATGTATGTACATGTGTATTTCTTCCTTCGCATTTTTTTTAATTTTATTTTTTATTAAACCCAAACAGAAACATACTATAAGCACTGTTTTTGGTACCTTCACTTGGCAATCTATCTTGGAGTCTGCTCTATATAATACACATCTACATCATTTTCCCCATGGCTACATTGTCACATAATGGTTCTTATTAGAAAATAATGTTACAATATAAAAAAAAAGTTCAGATTCAAAGTACAAGTCCTTAATTAATTACCTGAAATCACTGGGGCTAGACATGCTTCATCAGAATAGTTGGGAGTTTAGAAAGGTAATAAGGTATATATAATATATGTCACGCAACACTGACAGCATGACTCAAAGCAGCATCTCATCATCATACACATTAATTCTAAAAGAAACATGAATATTCCACAGAGTGGGATAAACAAAGGCTATAAGTAGCTTCATTTCAGGGTAGGTTTTGATGTAAACTGAGTTTACCACAAAATTAAGGAAAATCAATTCTCTGAGCTGTTTGCATTTTGGAATCAAGGACAAGAAACTATTCCTAAAAATAAGAAAAGATCGGCTAGGCTATTGCTTTGCTATACTTCAAAGTGATTCTTTAAATTAAGTGATATTTAGGAAATATGCTTTTAGAATGGTATGCCTGAAAGAAAACTAGGAAGCATCCTTGACACAAGCCTTTTTTCACTACCAGTTGTAAACAAATGTACTCAATCACAGGGACTTGGCTATTCAACATCCTTAATTACCATATAGATTTAATCACTTTTATCTTCACAGGTACTACCTTATTTTAGGTCTTTTGTTTTCTCTCTGATGTTACTAAGAGAGAGTACTGGTCTCATCTTTTCTCTCCCAGATTACTACAAAACATCCTAATGGTTAAAAATGGGTCCTGCCTTGCACCACATCAATTCACTCTCTATAATACAGCAAAATCTTTCTAAAATGTAAGCTTGATCATGTCAAACCCCTTCTTAAAATCAACGGTATCTTACTACACTCCTGTTTACTCATTCCCTCTGCTTTATTTCCAAAGCTACATCACATGGAAAATGACAATAGCAGCATAACAGACTAGTAACCTGGCTTCACTCACTACTGTCTATTTTGTCAGATATACGTGTTGCTACTTCAGCTTTTTAAAATTTTTATTTGCATGAAATATCTTTTTCTATCCTTTAACTTTCAGTCTATGTGAATCTTTTGTTCTGAGTGGATCTTTTGTCAACAGCACATATATGGGTCTTGTTTTCCTATGCATTCAGCTACCCTATATCTTTTGATTGGAACATTTAGGCCATTTACATTTAAAGTGATTATTGATGATACATATGTATTGCCATTTTATTTTTTTAACTATGTTCCTATTTTTCTTTCTTCTTCAAGAAGACCCTTTAACATTTCTTGTATTACTGGTTTGGTAGCAATGAACTCATTAAGTTTTTTCTTGTCTGGAAAACTCTTTATTTCTCCAACAATTTTATTTTATTCTTTTCAAGACTTAACATTTATTTTTTTGGAAAGGTCGAGGGGGACTTTGCACGAATCTGAAGCCAATAACTAGACAGGAAGATATATAAAAACAAAGCCAGTATGTTGTGGCAAAATTCCAGAAAACACACTGAAAAAATTTTTTACAGTTTAAAACGGTTTTACTTTATACATAATTACAAATGTATATACAGCACATGGGTTTTACCCCTTATGTAATGGATAGCTTTGCTGTGTAAAGTAATCTGGATTATAGGTCTTTCCTTTTCATCACTTTGAATATTTCATGACAATTCCTTCTGGCTCAAAATGTTTCTGTTGAGAAATCAGCTAAAAATCTTATAGGAGCTCCATTGTAGGTAACTATCTTTCTTGTGCTGCTTTTAATATTGTCTCTTTGTCTTTAACTTTGCCATTTTAATTATGATGTATCTTGGTGTGGGCCTCTTTGGGTTCATCCTGTTTGGGAACTCTATTTCCTGAACCTGTGTATATTTTTTCCTTCACCAGGTTAGGGAAGGTTTTGGTCATTATTTCTTCAAATAGGTTCTCTATTCCTTGCTCCCTCTCTTCTCCAGATGTGGATGTTGTTAAACTATCCTTAATCCTTTAAACTATCCTCATTCTTTTTAATTCTTCTTTCTTTTTGCTGCTCTTATTGGGTGTTTTTTCTACCTTGTCTTCTAAATCACGAATTTTATTCTCTGCTTCATCCAACCTACTTTTTAATTTTTTCCAGTTTATTCTTGATGTCAGAAATAGTATTCTTCATTTCCAACTGGTTCTTTTTCATGGTTTCTATGTCCCTTTTCATGCTGTTGTAGTTTTCACTAAGTTCCCTGAGCATCCTTATAACCGTTACTTTGAACTCTATATCTGATAAATTTCTTTCCTCCATTTCATATGCCTCTTTTTCTGGAGATTTCTCCTATTCTTTCATTTGGAGCATGTCTCCCCATTTTGGCTGCCTCTTTGTTTTTGTTTCTATGTATTAGGTGGTTCTCATAGGATGACCTTATGAAGGAGGTGCCCTGTGGGACCAGTGGCAAAGTCCCCTTGACCAACTGTGCTGGGTGCTCCAGGAATGTCCCTTGTGTGCATTATGTGGGCCCTCCTCTTGTAATTGAGTATTGATTGTTATTGGCTTCTTTGTGTTTAGGGTCGACACTCAGGCTGGCTGACTCTGAGGATCGACCCCGACCACAGTGTGTATGAGCTGCTGCGTAGATGCTGACCATACTAAGTAGATTTTGCCTCAGCAGAGTCCGGTGCCTGATTAGATCTCCCTTTGGCGATGCCACTTGTGATGCTAATTAAATCCTGCTATGATGCTGTCTGAAGCTGGTCACTGGGTATGTTTGTTCTGGGGCCTCTTGGGAGGGGCTCTGGTACAGGGCAATTTAGAAGCTGCCTGTGACTGGCCCTGAGCAATCTGTTTGGAGCCACAAGGTGAGCCCCAGTTTGTGGCTGTCTCTGTTGGGCCTGCCTGGGTGTGTGGGAAGGAACAAACTGTACACCAAGACCGGCGTTTTCTAGCACCAAGGCCGGTCAGCAAAAGTCCCAAGAAACCCTGAGATCTGCCTCTCCTGTGTCTGCCAGCTACCTTAGGCTCAGACACTGAAAGAGCCTCTGGCAGTACTTGAGTCACATGAGGTAGGTTCTCAGTAAGTCACCTGGTAGGGGTAAGTGGTGTTCACCAGGGTGACACAGGTTCAAACTCGATGCCAGGGCTGGGCTGAGGCCACTTAGCAAATGTTCCAGGGTATATCAAGTCTAGCTGCTACCCACTGGGTGCTTGCAGACCTTTGTGGCGGGATAGGGTGTCAGGTAGTGGTCAGGATGAGACCAGCACAGTTCATTAGGCCCTAATAGACCAAGATTTGGCCTTGTAAAAGGGAGAACTCTGTACTGGTAGGGCATGCATGGAAGAAAAGGCCCCCATCCTAGACCCATACAACTCAGTCTGTCCTAGTTTCTGCCCAGATCTCAGCAGGGCAGAGCCACCAAGAGTAGGGAGGGTGGGTCTGCCAGGAGCCCAAAGAGTGGGGCTAGCATATCTCCTGCAAGGGTAAGACACCAGTCAGTTTCACAGTAAAGTGGGAGGAATGGCCCTTGCCTCATAGCCACACAATTCAGTCATTGGCACTCCCTTAGAGTTTGCCCAAACCTCTCTACAGCCCAGGCCAGGTACCTGACTCCTTAGTAGGGCACAAGCTCTATAGGGTAAGGCAACAGGGAATCCAGAGGGTAGAGCTATTGCATTTCTCCAGGCTGATGCCATATGAAAGAGATTGTTCCACCCAAGAAAGAAGGTATAGGTAGTGTGAAGAGAGAAACTCAACTCAGGAATCCTGGTGGCTGTCCTTTCAGCTGTCTCCCCAAAGCCAATAACCCCAGTCTCTCCTCATGTGACTATATTCCACTCCACCCTCCCTCCTCTGGAGCCCATTGTAAGTGGTTGCAAAAAAGGATTTTGTGCATGGCTCTTTAAAAGGGTGCCTGTGTCTTTAGCAGAATCCTCTCTCTCCCTGGTGTACAGAATCCTGCTGATTTTCACAGCATCTTCATGGCTCTGTACTCTGGGCTGAGGGGCCTGGATATAGTAGAGACCCCACATATCTTTAAGGGAACTGTTGCAGCTGAGAATCTCAGCCACTGCCTGTGAGAGCAGGGCCAGCCTTTTTGGTGCCTTGCCCTTCCTACCAGTCTTGATGTGGCTTTTTCTATACATCCTTGTTTATAAGTTGTATTGTTTTTGATGGAGTAGGACACAATGGAAAAAGTAGCTGGGTATGGGGTGAAGGAGGACGGTCAATGGGGAAGAAATGGGGACATCTGTAATACTTTCAACAATAAAGATAAATGTTAAAAATTAAAAAATAGTTGACTGAGGCCAGGCTTTGGACTCTATAATTTTTAAATTAACCTGGAGGAGCATCAGCCAGAACCCAGACTTTTATTCCCCTCCTTAGATTAAAATTACTATCCAAGGCAGCTAATGTTGTAAGAAGTGAAAGAGAAGTCTATAAAAAAAAAATTTAAGATCTCTGAAGTATGTAAACATGGGATTGGAAAAAAATAACCAATAGAGCAACCTCATCCAGAGAAAACAGAACACACTGAGAAAATATATAATACTGATGTAATAACATATTGAAAAGAAAGATTTTTAGAAATTAAATATAAATACAATAGTTTGAAAAAACTCACAGAATGGATTGAAAGCAAAATAGCTACAGACTGAGAATGAATTAGTGAGCTGGAACACTGGGTACAAGAATTCTCCCAGAAAGCATAAGAAAGAGATGAAAAAAATAGAACAAATAAGAGATAAAATTAAGAACAGAGTAGATGTGCAAACATCTATGCAATGGAAAACCTAGAAGGAAAGCAGAGACACTTTAGAAGAAAAAAACAAACACATTTGAAGAAATGACAAATATTTCCCAGATACAGAAATATTCAAACATTACATTGAAAGGTTAAATAGAATAGTGAACAAGATAATTAAGGAAAAATACACAGCAAAGCATAATATAAGAGTAATGACACTATTATAGATCAAGATAAAAGTCTAAAAGCATCCAGAAAGAAAAAACATACCCCTCCATAAAGGAAGAATAACACTGACATCAGACTTCTCAATACTAATGCTGAACAAGAAAGTATTAACTTCTAAGAGAAAGTAAATGTTAAAGGAAAAGAGGCCAGGTGGTGTGGCTCAGCGGTTGAGCATTGACCTATGAACCAGAAGGTCATAGTTCGATTCCCGGTCAGGGCATATGCCCAGGTTAAAGGCTCCATCCCTAGTAGGGGGCGTGAAGGAGGCAGCGATCAATGATTCTCTCTCATCATTGATGTTTCTATCTCTCACTTCCTCTCCTTTCCTCTCTAAACTCAATAAAAATAATATTCTTAAGGAAAAGGACTGTGAGCATGAATTTATATACAGCTAAATAAACTATTATTTAAATTGATAGAAAACAAATTTCAGCATAAAATTACCCACACAAAGACACTATTTGAACAAAATTCTGAAAAATATAATGCATTAAGATGAGAAATAAATTCAGGAAAAAGCAACAAGATAAATAATAAAGGGTGGCATAGAACATAGTAATTATTGTAATCTAAAGAATCAATGATTAAAAAGAAAACTAAAGAAAATTCACCCATAATAATCTGGAGTTAAAATGCCAGAGAAGATTTTCAGATTGGGTAAAAAACAAAATTCAGCAATGTCTCATATACAAAAAAATCCACAAAACAAAAAAAATTCAGAAAGGTTTCCAGACAAGAGATAGTACAAGATATAACAAGGTAAACAGGAACCAAAAGAAAGCTGGGGTGGTAATTTAATGATAAAGGATATTTAAGCCACTTCCCATCCCCCAAAAAATATTTTTTGAGATATAAAAAGGAGGACATTCTAGTAAAAGATACAATACATTAAGAAATTTTCACTTATATCCAGCAGGTTTGTATATTCATAAAGCTTAGATAAGTATCATAGTTTGGGACACCAAATTTTCAACAAGTTCTCCAAGGAAATCAGTTTTCTTTAGTTTTACTTTGGGCAGAAACACAGAAAGGGTGGCCATCTCAAAACAACACAGATAAAGAAAAGCATCATGAGTACATAAATATTATTCAAGACAGCATGATATATAATCCTGGTTCTAGAAACAGAAGACCCACACTCAAATTTAAGCCCTGACAAAATAGTTGCAAGAACTTGGGTAATAAGCCAACTTCTCCAAAGCCCAAATTATTCTTCTATAATGTGTGTATTCTGTAAAACCTGCCTTACCTAACACATTAAGGTTACAGTGAAAAAAGCAGCAAGATAATGTACATGAAGGTACACCACAAATGGCAATGTGCTTTAGAAATATGTCATTACAATAGATATATAAATATAGAAGTCTTAATAGTGGTTCCAAAAGTCTTAATACGTTTTTAAAAATAGAGAGGCAAGATCCAAGACATTGACAGAGGGGTCTTGCAACAAATGGTCCTCTTTAAAGGCCTGTCCTCTTTAGTGGTCTGTCTCTTGGGCTGTCCCTGTCATGACTTCATCAATATTTGTGCAACTCCTTTTGCCCTGTGCTGAAAGCAGACTTAATTCAATTATAGGTCTCAAAACTGATAAAATGGTCCTGAAGTGGAAAATGGGAAGAGATTATTGGCAAATGAATAAAGATTTGTATCGAACTAACACACAGGAGTACAGCAGGTCTTTTTTTTAATCATTCCCTGTCTTAAATCTTCTGGGAACCATGAGTTTCCCTTCCTCTCATGCAGCACATCGATTTCTGAATTAGACTGCAATATTAAATAATTAATATACTTGCCATGATTGATGTTTTGCATTAGTTGAATATTAGGTTATCAATCAAAATCCACTTGGTTTAATGTAATAATATTGAAAAAGTGTCATGGGCTGTTCATCCAATTTGTAGTTGAGGCAGCACAGATAGTAATGTTGGCATAACACAAGGCTCTAAAGCAGGAAATGCAGGAGCTCAACATATATGAGGCAGACATTTTGAAACTGACAGAGGTTGTCCTAAATAAACCTTGTGGCACCTGTCTCCTTCAATATTAGATCTCCTTCCAGCAGGGAGTCACGATGCATCAATCATATCAGAGGAGGCCAAGAAAAAAAATTAAAATAAAGATACTAATTTACCTTTGTGGCAAACAGATTTCATTATTTTGCCAAAGGAAGCATGCTGTAAATCCAGAAACTTGCTATGATAAAGCTTATATCCTCTTAATAAATAAAAAAAAAAAAATAATAGAATAATATATTTAAGATCTAGTCTTACTAGGAAGGATTCAACTTTTTAAAAAAGATGTTAGCAATATTATACTAAAATGATCACTCAGGTTTTAAATGGTACAAGGGAACCAGGTCAGGAAGCCACAGTCAATAATGGCATTTATTTTGAAAACAACAAAACAAAAAAATCCAACCCTATTCCTTCTGATGATGGCATTCTTCTTTACTCTCAATAAATGCATTTTGCATTCACACTTGTCAAAATATTAGCTTAGAAAAAAAAATTTAATTACTTGCTTCTCCCAGTAAAAGTACATGATTGTTCTCATTATTCCCTATTATATCAATCCAAAATATAATATAGACTTACTTATAAAAGTACTATTTTAAAACAAATTAAATAAACAAAAGACATCCAAAAGAAAAGTAACTTTTTTTGGATTGGGAGTAGAAAAGTAACAAAATAAATATAAACCAAAGCCATTTCATAGAGCTGGCCAAAAATCCAGTAGTGTTAAGTTATAAAATACTCAGAAACCAAAATGCAAGCAACTAACTGCTATCGCATCAAAATATCATTTCATGGACCAAGTCTTTAAGAAATAAAAACTTAAATATATTTGTAATTAGTAATGTATGTTTATTATCCCATATACAATTTGCATAGACAGTAATTATAAAAAATAGAGTAACTCCTACAACAGTACACAATTCTACAGATTTTTTGTCATAAACAAAGCATATCACTCAGTTTTAAAAGATTACTATGCTGCAGTTTTCTACAGCTATAGAGATAACATCACAATTAATTTTATATCCTCTTTCATAAAGCAAAAATCTACGTTTTGTTTTTTACATAATGGCAGTCAATGTTTTTAAAAGCTTGAGTTATAAGGTTCCTATATCTCCCATCTCAAATAATAATTAATCGCTTCTCTGTCTTTTGGCTAAGATCAAGTGTAGTATCAAATAATAATTGATACATTTTACATGTATAAGACCTTTTTTTTTTATTAAGAATAAAATGTTATGCCCTAACTAGTTTGGCTCAGTGGATAGAGCGTCAGCCTGTGGACTGAAGGGTCCCAGGTTCGATTCTGGTCAAGGGCACATGCCTAGGTTGCAGGCTTGATCCCCAGTAGGGGATGTGCAGGAAGCAGCCAATCAATGATTCTCTCTCATCATTGATGCTTCTATCTCTCTTTCCCTCTGCCTTTCTCTCTGAAATCAGTAAAGATATATATTTTTTAAAATGTTTTAAAAAAAGAATAAAATGTGCCCTAACCGGTTTGGCTCAGTGGATACGAGGTCCTCAAAATTTTTAAACAGGGGGCCAGTTCACTGTCCCTCAGACATTCCACACATGCGCACTGCGGGCCCAGGACGAGTCGGCTGCTAAGCAGGACAGGCAGCGGTGGCAAAAACACCCGGCGGGCCGGATAAATGTTTTCGGCGGGCTGCATGTGGCCCGCGGACCGTAGTTTGAGGACCCCTGGTAGAGCGTCGGCCTGCTGACTGAAGGGTCCCAGGTTCGATTCCGGCCGAGGTCATGCACCTTGGTTGTAGGCACATCCCCAGTAGGGGGTGTGCAGGAGGCAGCTGATCGATGTTGCTCTCACATCGATGTTTCAAACTATCTCTCTCCCTTCCTCTCTGTAAAAAAATCAATAAAAATATATATTTAAAAAGAATAAAATGTTATTAATGTAAGATTTCTGTAATATATAAACCTAAGAAAAACCTAGGTTCAAATTCAACTCAACTACTTACTAAATAACTTTGTCAAGTTATATATTTTCTCTAATTTTTTCATTCTTAAATTCAAGTCAGAGATTGAAAAAATCAGCACATATATACATAAGTCACTCAATAAATACTGGTGCAATGTGACAGGCTATTACTGGACCAATTGACCATATTCAATTTCCAAAATAAAGAAATCCCTTTATAGATGTTAGCTTTTGTAACCACGTTTCAACTGTAATACCTATAAATGAAAGTCAGTCTACTTTTCAAATAAAATACATATGAAGAGCTTGGCCCAATGCTAACATCCAATAAAAATATCCTGACATAAGCACATTCTCATATTCCTATCTCTGAAAGGAGGCAGAATAATAAAGTATGTTGAAAAAAGAAGAAAAAACAGTTATCTCAATTTCCTATTTTTCTTTTATTTTACATTTTAACCCCAATAAGAAAAATACAGAGTATTAATTCTAAGTTCCAAAAAGATATTCGTGGAATTCCCAGTTGTAATGTACCTGGTTTGGTTAGAATACTCAGCATTTTTCTCCTGATTGGAGAATATCTTGCAAATTAGTGGCTCTCAATATATATTCTTATGTTACCCTGGTTCATAATATAGTGTTTAGATGTTTGTATTATTTTATGAGTAGTTTTTTATCTAACTGATTATTATTTACAACACTGCCGGTTTAGGCCCGCAGGGATCGGGCCTAAACCGACAGTCGGACATCCCTCTGTCTGATCACCCCTAACCTCTCTGCCTGCCTGTCTGATCGCCCCTAACCACTTGCATGCCTGCCTGATCACCCCTATCCCCTCTACCTGCCTGTCTGATTGCCCCTAACTACCTCTGCCTGTGTGCCTGATCGCCCCTAACCACTTGCCTGCCTGCCTGATCGCCCCTAACTGCTCACCTGCCTGCCTAATCGCTCCTAACTATCTCTGCCTCGGCTCCTGCTGCCGCTGCTTCATCTGGAAGGACGTCCAGAATGACGTCCGGAAGGTCGTTAGGCTGTCCAGTCTAATTAGGATATTATGTTTTTATTATTACAGATATTCTATTCTAGAACTTATATACCATTTACACAGACAAGTGTACCATGATCACTGAATTTCACATGGGCTATTCTCTTTTTAAGATTCTTTAGTTAGTTTTACCAGTATTCGTGAGCATCTACTATATTGGGACAAGTTTAAATTAGCCATATTAAGCAGTTGAGGACTTATGATACACACTGATTGTATTCCAATGGGAAGCTGAAGACTTAATTTGGTATGTATCAAGGTAAGCCATTTACAGTCATTCCGGTAAACAGGCTTTGGAGTTCACAGAAAGGGTCTACAAAGGGAAGAAATGAGATTTCAAAAATTTTTAAGCTGTGCTCTAGATAACAGTTTCAGATGAAAAAACACAAAGATAATTCATCACTTGTCGATCTGATCTAAAAGAATTGCTAAAGAAATGCTTCAGACACAAGGAAAATTATTCCAGAAAGAGACTTGGAACATCAAGAATGAAGAAAGAGCAATATAAATATACTAGAGGCCCGGTGCACAAAAATTTGTGCACTCGGGGGGGGGAGGGGGTACCTCAGCCCGGTCTGTGCCCTCTCGCAGTCTGGGACCCCTCGGGAGATAACGACCTGGGCCTGCTCCTGGGTGGCAGAGGGCAGGCCTAAACCCTAGGTGCAGCCCCTGGTCGGGCTCAGAGCAGGGCCGATTGGAGAATTGTTGCGCCGCCCCCTGTCATGCACAGAGCAGGGTGGATTGGGAGGTTGCGATGCCACCCTCAGTCACGCTCAGGGTAGGGCCGATTGGGGGGTTGGGGCACCGCCCCGTCACACTCAAAGCAGGGTCGATGGGGAGGTTGCGGCGCCACCCCCTGTCACGCACAGAGCAGGGCCAATCAGGGGGTTGGGGCGCTGCCCCCTGTCACGCACAGAGCAGGGCCGATCAGGGGGTTGGGGAGCTCCCCCCTGTCACGCACAGAGCAGGGCCAATCAGGGGGTTGGGAGCGACCCCTGTCACGCACAGAGCAGGGCCAATCAGGGGGTTGGGGAGCTCCCCCCTGTCACACACAGAGTAGGGCCCATCAGGGGGTTGGGGAGCTCCTCCTTGTCATGCACAGAGCAGGGCCCATCAGGCGGTTGGGGAGCTCCCCCCTGTCATGCACAGAGCAGGGCCCATCAGGGGGTTGGGGCGCTGCCCTCTATCACCCACAGAGCAGGGCCGATCAGGGGGTTGGGGTGCCGTCACTCTCACACTCAGGGCAGGGCCGATGGGGAGGTTACGGCTCTACCCCGTCACACACAGAGCAGGGCCCGTGGGGTGGGAGGGTTGGGGCGCCGCACCCTGTCACACACAGAGCCGCAGGGCGATCAGGAGGCTGGGGAGCTCCCCCCTATCAGGCACAGAGCAGGGCCGATCATGGGGTTGGGGCGCCTTCCCCTGTCAGGAACAGAGCAGGGCCGATAGGAAGGTTGTGGCCCCACCCCCTGTCACACACAGAGCCACAGAGCGATCAGGGGGTTTGGGTGCTGCCCCCTGTCACGCTGATCCCGGTGCCGGGAAGCATATTACCCTTTTACTATATAGAATAGAGGCCTGGTGCATGGGTGGGGGCTGGCTGGTTTGCCCTGAAGGGTGTCCCAGTTCAGGGTGGGGGTCCCCACTGGGGTGCCTGGCCAGTCTGGGTGAGGGGCTGAGGGCTGTTTTCAGGCTGGGACTGAAGCTCCCAACTGCTCCTTTTTTTCTTTTCTTTTTTTTTTTATTCTGAGCCAGCTTTAGCTCTGAGGCTCCAGCTCTTAGGCCTCTGCTCCTGAAAGCAGGTATCTGGTTTGTTTAGGTTCTACAATCAAAACTCTGTATCAGCTCCAGGTCTGAGATCCCGGCTAGCTGAAAGCTGGTTTCTGGGGTTTTGTTTAGCTTCTATTTTTGTAACTATGTTTCAAACTGCCAGCTCAGAGGCCTGCAGTGGCAGGCGGGGAACATTGGAGTCCTCCGTCACTGAAGCAAGCAAGCCTCATGTTAGTTTCAAGCTGCCTGGCTGCCGGCCGCCATCTTGGCTGACAGTTAATTTGCATATCGCCCTGATTAGCCAATGGGAAGGGTAGCAGTCGTACATCAATTACCATGTTTCTCTTTTATTAGATAGGATTTATTGAGCACCTAGTTAAATGAAAAATTTGGAATGGATAATAATAACGATAACAGTGCTCGCTTCGGCAGCACATATACTAAAATTGGAACGATACAGAGAAGATTAGCATGGCCCCTGCGCAAGGATGACACGCAAATTCGTGAAGCGTTCCATAGTTTTTTTTTAAAAAAAAGAAAAAAAAATAATAACAATAACAAAAACATAAATATCATCAACAAAAAGAATTAAGATATGGTATCTATACCTTAGATATTTAAGACAGTGTTGTCAAATTAAGACTAATGCATGAAAGACTTAATGTCCAAGCCAGGCAGGGAAAGTGAATGAGAACATGCTACCTATCTGTTATTTCCCACATGCAGGACTAACATTCCTAATCAATGACAATCTTCTTTCCAGTTGCAGCTCAAGCATCTTAACACTGTGCTCTAAGTAGTCAGTGCCAGTCATTTGGAGTTAGTAGGTAAGATGCAACCCATTCACCACTGATCCCTTCAATCCATGTTCTTAACCTAGTTCAAGAGAAGTTCAGAAGAAGATGAAATTGCCATATGTGTTAGAGTGGTTGAAAAATATTTCAAAGAGGAGGGTAATTTTAGCTGCATCCTGAAGGATTGATTGCATCTGAGCAGAGTGGGTAAGTAGAAAAGAATAGGCAGGAAGAGTAGGCTCAAAGGTCACTTGCAGAGGTCAAGTAAGAAGAGTAGCCTGCCCAGAGTAGATGCATTAAAAGGTCATGTTACTTTTAGTCTGTAATTTTAAATAATTTTTATTATGTAAGTTTTCAGGGCCATCATGTACAATTGTGCATGTTGTTCATTATGGAGAGAAAAAAAGAAAAAAGAAAGAAAAACCTAACCAGGCAGTGGAAGATAAAAGCTATACGCCCTAACAAAGCAGTGCATCCTGTTGCGGTACTGCAGCCACAGGATGAAGGGACGGTTTTTGCTAGTATCTGAAAAGGTGCCATATGGAATAGCAGGGGCCCTGAAAATTTCAAAATTATGTCTGGTTCTAAGAAAATAAAAATCACCTGAAATTCCACCAGCCAAAGATAATACCTCAACATATTTTAGGTTTTCCCTCCATTTTTATGCATTCACATAAATGTACTTTTTTTTTTTCTTACAAAAATGAGACCATCATTGATTTCTGTTATGTAGCTTAAATTTTTTTTTACTACTTAAAAACAGCTTTTCTGGTGTTATTAAATATATTTACATATAATAATTTTACTGTTTACATACTATCATACTATTCTGCTCACAGATGTAACAATAAGTTAAATTACTCATTATTGTTGGACATTTGGATTATTTCTGATTTTTTTTTCTAAAAGAACCAAAACTGGAATGTGAAAAAAGAATAACTATCACTGATTTAAGTGTCATTTATGAATAGGATGTGGTTTATTTCACTTGGAGGACTGAGATTCAATAAGTCAGAAAATATAATAACCATATGATTTCACTCATATGTGGGATATAAAACTTGAAACACAGACCTAGACAACTATAGGTGGTTACCTGAGGGAAGGGAGTTCGGGAGTCTGTAAATGATAAAGGGGTCAAATATATGGGGACGGAAGATGAATCTGACTTTGAGTAGTGGGCATACAATACAATATACAGATCATGTATCATAAAAATGTACACTTGAAACCTATATGATCCTATTAACTAATGTCTCCACAATAAATTTAATTTTTTTAAAAGAATAAACTAGCATATTTCATCTTCAGTACTTAAATCTAAATAATTTAAATTTATATATTATATTTTCATTAAGTATAAATACAAATTTATATTTAAATATAAAGAAACATTGTTTATAATTTAAATTTAAATACAATTAAAAATACATTTCTACTTTCAAGAAAGTCCATAATCATAAAAATTATGTTCCAACAACTTCATAAAAGCAGTATCTATCTAATATGCAATGGAGAGTCAACAATCCCAAATAGAAGGTAGCAAATATAATGAGAAAAAATGCAACATGTATATTTTTCCTAAAAATAGCAAACTTTCTACAACTCAAAAATTGATTACTCAATTCTTCAATTATTAAAGTACTAGAGGCCCAGTGCACGAAATTTGTGCATGAGGGGGTGTGTGTCCCTCAGCCCAGCCTGTACCCTCTCCAATCTGGGACCCCTAAAGGGATGTCCGACTGCCCGTTGATCGGGCCTGAACGGGTAGTCGGACATCCCTCACAATCCAGGACTGCTGGCTCCCAACCACTCGCCTGCCTGCCTGATTGCCCCTAACTGCTTCTGCCTGCCAGCCTGATCACCCCTTAACCACTCCCCTGGCAGCCTAATTGATGCCTAACTGCTCCCCTGCCAGCCCGATTGCCCCTAACTGCCCTCCCCTGCTGGCCTGGTCACTCCTAACTGCCCTCCTCTGCAAGCCTGGCTGACCCTATCTGTCCTCCCCTGCTGGCCTGGTCACCCCCAACTGCCCTCCCCTGCTGGCCATCTTGTGTGTTAGAGTGATGGTCAATTTGCATATTATCTCTTTATTAAATAGGATTTTGGTATTTTTTTCTCTTCCTTCTAATGTTTTCCTATGTAACTACAGTGATACTGTATCCAGAAACAAAAAATTAAGGTGTGATGTTAATCAGGTGACCACCTAATAGTGGTAGGAAATAAAACTACTAAAATTTTTCTTTGCATAGTGAATGAAAATAAACTCCTCAGCATAAAATTCAAGATTCTTGCCCAAGTCAAACTATTTGCCATTTCCTAAAGATCTCTCTGCATTTCCTAGCACTTAAATCTTTCATCATATATATCTAATAAACTAACCTTCTTTGAGATTCTACCTCTGAAGAAACGTTAACAGTATGCAACAGTCAATGTAGTGAGTGCTTTACAAAAATGAATTCATTTAATCCTTATAACTTTATTATAAAGACAAAATTATTATCCATATTACATGTAGATTCAATAACTGAGGTTTAGAGGTTAAGTAGATACCACAGTTAACCCCTCAGCTGGTAAAAGGCAGTTTGGAAACCTGGCAGCCTGAGTTCATTGTCCAAATTTTGATGGAGAGAATTTATTACTGTCAATCTCTAAAAACTATAACTTTAACAATGAAACAAAATTTTACAATATTCTCCTACTCCTTAATTGGAACCATGATTGGGAAGGAGGCTGCAAAGGGGTGAGGATTTAAGTAAAAATGAATAACTGACCCTTAATGATCAACTCTCATGAATTCTCAAAATATTCACAAAAAGAAAAATCTGCTAATGAACATTTAGAGAAATATTATAGACACAGATCTGCAAGATAAAACTAAATCCCATTTTCTACCTAGCAGACAAGCAAAGATGAAAATGAGTGATTATATATCCAGTGTAGGAAAAGGTGTGGGGAATCAGGTACCCTCAGATGCTACAGAAATAATACAAGTGTTCCACAGAGCAATTTGAAAATGTTAAAATTTCTCAATAACACACATAAAGCATTTGACCTGAAAATTCTACTTCCATATTAATCACTACATTGTATTTAATAAAACAAAAAACAAAAAAAAGACAAAAACCTGGGAACAAAGTAAATACCCAATAATGGCAAACTCTGAAATAAAATATGGCAATATCCACCAAACAGAAAACCATGTCGCCATTAAAAAGTATGATGTAAAAAAAATAAAAAAATTATGATGTAGTTGTATATTTCCATGAAAATGTTCTTGTGGCATATTAAGTTTTTAAAAGAGCATATTATAGAATGGTACAATGTCATATTTATTAAGAATAGTTTTATACATGCATATATTCCCTTTGAGTACATATGTGTAACTAAAAAGTTATAAATTAATGTTAGCTGTATTTAACAGTGGGATTTCAACTGATTTTTATGTTCATTCTAATTCTTTGCTTCCGTTTTCTAAAATTTCTTCCATGAAAATATCTTACTGTGGTCCAATTTTTAAAAGTATTTTTTAAAAATCTTCACAGCAGCTCTATGAGTACAGTAACTTCATTATGTAAATTAAGTATCTATAGCTTAAAGTAAAAACTAACTTGCTAAAATGGCCAAAAATGCTCTATCTGGAATCAAAGCTCATTTTTTTTTCTTTTACAATAGAAATGCTGCCTGCCGTATTAAGTAATATAAGGCTGGGTCTATATTCAGCCCCTACTTTTCCTGTTCACTATAGCCCTAAAAAACTTACTCATATATTATGTGTGTACATGCCTGTGATCTTCGGTGCTCATTTAAAAGATTCAATCTACATATCTGTTCATCTTTATACCAATTATAGTGCTTAATACTAATAAAATCTTCCTAAATTAGGTACATGATTATATAAGAAAGATAAATTCAATTTAGAGTTGTAGAATATAGAACTAGAATAGAAATAATGGACATAGTCAAATCCACACGCATGATATAAACGGAAATGGTGAATCTTTCAATAATTAATCCAGGTTGTTTCAAGTTCTGCCACATTCCCTTACTTCCCCATTTTGTCTATATTAGTTTTGGTTCCTATCACTTCACACGAAAATTCCTGTAATATTCTTCTTTACCTAGCATCAGTGTCTTCATACCCCAAGTTCATGTGTCTGCCTGCTTTATAATCTACAATATCTGGCCAATAATGTACTACTATTCAAATTGTACCTCTTCTCAGACCAGTTTATTATTACCTTCATGATTTGGCTCATATATTTTTCTACCTTTTCTTCTTCACTACACCTTCAAGAACCAAACTCCCACTTCTACTATTTTGATAGTAATTTCTTACACCTCTAAACTAACAGTCACTCTTTGACATTCAATGGGTAAGTAACAGGAACTTTTAAATGTCCTAAATTGTGAATGCAATAAAAATGCAAAGTGATTAGCAGGTTATACTTAGCATATATTTCTAATTATTATCAACATTATCATTACTATGCAGACCCTTCAATACATTAAGGTCAGAAGGAAACCAAGCCACTCTGAGATACAATGCTGAGCAGTCAGCTGGCCTCCTTCACCAGCTAAGTTACACGCTCCTGAACATCATCCTCATAGGACATATGCAATGGGGGCCATACAGGCCCCTTTTGAAAAGACAGAACATTTAAATCTATGGCTACCGAGGGTAAATGCATTGCCCTAACAAAAATTCTTCACAATCTAGCACTTAATATTTAGTAATTATTTTATATGGCTTCTACATATTTATCCCTCAAATTAATTATGTGTTTAAGTAGACCTTATGCTTTGTTACCACACAAAGTTTTTTATAAGCATAGATCCTTGGTATGCAATGTCAAAGCTATATATCCTATATAATAAAAGCCTAATATGCTAGGTGTCTGGTTGTTCAACCAATCAAAGCATAATATGCTAATGATAGGCTAAGGCCGCTCAACCACTCGCTATAACGTGCAGTGACCACAAGGGGCAGACAGTTGACCGATTGACCAGCTGCTATGATGTGCACTGACCACCAGGGGGCAGACGCTCTGACTGGTAAGTTAGCTTACTGCTGGGGTCTGGCCCATTGGGACTGAATGAGATGGGCCGCACATGCCCTGGAGCCCTCCCGCAGTCCCTCCTCAGCTGACCAACTTCCTGCATGCCTCCCTGGCCGCAATGGTGCCCTGGCGGGGTCCCTCGGCCTGGCCTGTGGCCTCTCACAATCCGGGACCCCTCAGGTTATGTCGGAGAGCTGGTTTCGACCCAATTGCAGAACTACCGGTCACTATGACGTACACTGAACACCAGGGGGCAGACGTTCAACACAGGAGCTTCCCCCTGGTGGTCAGTGAGCTACCACAGGGGAAGCACCACTCAGCCAGAACCTGGGCTCAATGCTGGCGAGCACAGTGGCGGTGGCGGGAGCCTCTCCCACCTCCTTGGCAGCGCTAAGGATGTCCGACTACCGGCTTAGGCCCACTCCCCTAGGCCTGTGGTCAGCAAACTGGGGCTCGTGAGCCACATGCGGCTCTTTGACCCCTTGAGTGTGGCTCTTCCTAAGTCTGAGGAGTACCCTAATTAAGTTAATAACAATGTACTTACCTATATAGTTTAAGTTTAAAAAATTTGGCTCTCAAAAGAAATTTCAATCATTGTACTGTTGATATTTGGCTCTGTTGACTAATGAGTTTGCCGACCCCTGCCCTAGGCCATCAGTCGGACATCCCCCTAGGACTCCTGGACTGAGAGAGGGTGCAGGCCAGGCAGAGTGACGCCCCCTGAGTGCACGAATTTTGTGCACCAGGCCTTTGGTTAAAGATAAAAGTCTTTATGTCTTGAGATATGGTAAATAAAAATTTTTATTTATATCACTAACATATGCTAATGTTCACCAAATTAGAATTGGAAGGTCTCGTTAGGAAAAGCATAAAAATAAATAGCACAATAAAATATTATAAATGCTATGTTAGAATTCTAATTTCATAAGAGTACAAGATAGGGGACTCAGAGGGTGGGGAAGAGGTGGAAAGTGTGGGTACCAGAGTCCAGGAAATAATTCATAAAGGTGATGCTTGAAGTTCCTTCTAACAAAGGTCATTCCCGCCACATGGACTCTAAAATCAGCTCTTCTGGCTTCTTCAAGTACTTCAGTCCTTCAATTATCTGTTCTTTCCTCCACCCTGATACTATCAAACACTGCATCCTCATTTGTCTTCTACGATATTACTTCATTCAATTTTCCCATTTTCTCAAAAAAGTGCTCCTCAAATCTCCTTTGCAGGTTCATGCTGTTCTCTTCAGCCAGTAAAAGTTAGAGCTCCTCAAGGCTCTAGGCCCTCATCTTGTGCCATGCTTTCTTACTAACCTTTCTTGTCCTCATGCACAGCATTAATAGAAAACTATAGGTAAATGACCAAAAAAAAATGTATAGCTTTCAGATGCTCCAGATTCATTTATCCAATTGTCTATTTGACATCTCTATCTGAATGTCTCAAAAATCAAAACCAAAACTTTATATTCAATGGATCCAAAACTGAAATCTTGAGTTCCTCCTTCAAACTTGATCTTTTTCAGTATTTCCTATTTCAGAAGGGAGTCATATCTTTCATCCTGTTGCTCAAGCCAAAATCCCAGGAGTCAATCTCTTTACTTTCTAGTCTCTTTTATAATATACTAGAGGCCCCGTGCACAAAAATTTGTGCACTCGGGGGGGGAGGGGGGGTCCCTCAGCCCAGCCTATGCCCTCTTGCAGTCTGGGACCACTCGGAGATGTCCACCTGCTGGCTTAGGCCCGCTCCCTAGTGGATCGGGCCCAAGCTGGGAGTCAGACATCCCTCAGGCAGCCCGGCAGCCCTCGGGGGATGTCCGTCCACTTACCAGCAGGGAGCAGACCTAAGCTGCAGTCGGACATCCTTAGTGCTGCTGAGGAGGCGGGAGAGGCTCCCGCCACCACCGCTGTGCTGGCAGCCAACAGCCTGGCTTGTGGCTGAGCAGAGCTCCCCCTGTGGGAGCACACTGACCACCAGGGGGCAGACACTCAATGCTCCCACAGCCAACTGACCCTGGCCAGCCATCCCCCTGTGGTCCCTACCTTCCCCCCGTCCAGCCAACCAACCTCCCGTGGTCCCTCCTTGCGGCCCCTTTCCCGGGGGACCAAGGGCCAGCTCCCTCCTTGGGGCCAGCGACCAACCTCTCATGTCCCGTTCCTTCTCCTGGTCGGCAGGCCCCAATCAGCCCGCCACCCGCCCACCACAGTGGCGGTGCAGTGGCAAGGGAAGGAGGAAGTAGGAGGTGGGGAACCACGTGGTGGTGGGGCGCCAGCAATGGCGGCATTGGCATCCAGCATCCGTTCCTTCTGTGCCCAGTCTGGTGACCATCGCCTCCTCTCCAGCTCGGCCCTGACTGGCCTGGCCCCGAATGGCCCTGATCACTGGCCAGGCCTAGAGACCTCACCCGTGTACAAATTTTGTGCACTGGGCCTCTAGTACAATTATAAAAAAAGAGCAGACTGGGTTGAAAGGAGCTTACAGACAGACATGAAACACACAAACAATTAATAGACAAGTCTATAAATTAGAAATTGTAACATGAATAATATTTTTAAAGTACTGTGAAGAGATAATACATGGGCCTGTAAGAATGAACAACAACTTCTAGTTTAGAAACTCAAGGAATTCTTCCTTCATCACTTTTCACTTTTATGCTCACACACTATAACCTTCCCCAGTATATTTCTCGTTTCTTAAGCTAAGCAGAATCTGAATACTATTCCAAATTGGTGAGATTTAAATAGAAAAGTGCCAAATACAGGAAGACAGGGATTATGATAGGAACTCTGAATCAAGAGTAAATTAAAGACACAAATACAAAGATTATTCTCGTTGCCAGTAACAATAGAACTACCTTCCCCCCGTTCAGCCAACCAACCTCCCCCAGTGGCATCAATGTCGGTGATGATGGTACCAGTGCCTGTATACTAACTAGACTGAGCTCATGATGTAGCTGTCTTAATTCCTATTCATTTTCACAGCCTGGTTTACTACAGTTCTAATGATTACATAAGCTACCCAACATTCCTACATAATTTATGTTTGTCTGTTTACTTTCAGTCTTTTCTAAAAGAATCTAAGTTCAATAAGGACAGTTTACATGTAGACAGGAGGAAATGGCATGTGGTTAGTCTTGGAGGCTTGAAATAGTCTTACATGTAACAAAAATTTGTTTTTCCTAGTTCATATAAAGTGAAAATACAAATAAAGATTTTCTACAAGTTAGTTTATTAAGAAGTGATTTTATATTTGCCTGCACAAAATAAAAGATAACATTTTCAATTCATGAACACTTTCCACCAAACATTTATTAGTAGTATTTGATGTCCAGAAGAGAATTTAAAGAATTGCCAACTTTTATTTTGAGCTGAAAGTTCAAATCAGGTGTCAGTAAACAATGTGACAATTATTGAAGTTCAAATTTTAGTGTCAATATATAAAGTTTTGTTGGGACAAAATCACACTCATTCTTGTTTGTTTCGATGGCTGCATTAGCATTAAAACAAAAGTTGAGTGGTTGCAATAGAGGTCACATGTGGGTGTCTCAATGGTTTGCACTGCTCCTCAGAGCACAAAACTCAACAGAGTTTCAATGGCTTCATGAAATGCTTTAATATGACATTTAATTTTTGTTTTAATACCAGTGTACAACTATTATGTCAAAACCAGAAGAGAAAAGGGGACTTCAAATGACATGCTTTTAAGGCTCAGTGGAGTGTAACTTATTTTATCAAATTAAATAACAATGCATAGTGTTTATTATACGATGACTCTATAGCTGTACTAAAAGAATACAATATACGTTGACATTATCAAACTAAAAAGTCTTCACAATATTTCCAATTCACAGGAAAGTAACAATCAGAAATATTAAAATATTTAAATGGATGCATATCTCATCACAAACAGAAGTCCTTATCAAAAAGAAAAATGAGTTTCTGAGTTCCGTATTTGTTAGCCAATCAATGAAAGCAATTTAACAAGGATGAGTTCATTAAAACACATTTGGCTGCAGTAGCTGAAGGAATGTGTCTGGAGAAAACAGTTTTTTTAAAACTATTAGCCTTTCAACAAGAATAGTTGCTCGAAAAGTTGAGGACGTAGGAAATATCATCAATACTCTAAGGCCAGGCAAATAATTTTGAATGAATTTCCTTGGTTCTTAATAAATCCACAGATGTAGCAATACTGCTCAGTTATTGTTCATTTGAGGTGTCAATGCTGAATTTGAAGAATTAGTATCCATGTCTACATAGTAGAATGAGAATATTTTCAGTAAAATTGAAAAACAACAATTCAGTACCAACCTGATGTGACATATACTAAAATATGTTACATACGATGGTGGTTAAAAATATATGCAGCAATCACCTCCATCCCAATCCACAGTTTCAGTAACTCACGGTAAACTTTGATCCAAAAATATTAAATGGAAAATTTCAGAAATAAATAAAAAGTTTAATTGCCCATCTTTCTTAGCAGCACGATGAAATCATGTGCTGTTCCATTCTTTCCCCACTGATGTGTATATTCCCTTGTGTCTGGGGGCCATTATTATTACTTAACTAGAGGCCTGGTTCACAAAATGTGCAGGGGGGAGGGGTTGTCCCTCAGCCTGGTCTGCACCCTCTCCAATCTAGGACATCCCTCTCACAATCTGGGACCGCTGGCTCCTAACTGCTCGCCTGCCTGCCTGCCTGATTGCCCCTAACTGCTTCTGCCTGCCATCCTGATTGCTCCCTAACAACTCCCCTGCCAGTCTGATCGCCCACAACTGCCCTCCCCTGCCGGCCCAATTGCCCACAACTGCCCTCCCTTGCTGGCCTGATTGCCCACAACTGCCCCTGCTGCAACCCGTCTCCTCTGCCAGGACCCGCCTCCTCCACACGAGGCGGCAAAGACGCAGGGACCGGCCTCCTCCACGCCACACAGAGCCGCGGGACCCCCAGGCCTCACCGTGCAGAGCGGCCGCTGATCCCCACCTCCGCTGTGCACATGGCCATCTTGTGATGGCCATCTTGTGGCGACCATTTTGCAGTGGCCATCTTGTGACGACATCACACATGAGGGCCACCCAGGCTTTTATTAGTATAGATAACACAAGAATAGTAATGCTGGTAATTTAGACAGGACAAAGAAAAGCCATAAATTTTTCCCTTTAGGTGAAAAGGTGAGTCTTTGACCTAAGAAAAAAGGTAAAAAGGATCTTCAGTGAGAACAATTTATATCTATGAAATTATGAAGAAAAGAAATTTATACTAGGCGTTCAACTGAAATCATATGCTTGTGGATTGTGATCAGTTTTCAGTAGTACTTATCAGCATGAAAAAAATCTTCAAAGATTAACTATTTAAAATGTCATTACCAATCGGCATTAACATACATTTGTTATCAATTTTGATAATAGAGAACACTAACTTTGAATTAAGTGAAATGCTATCTCACCAAAGCAATTCCATTTTTCTCATTGATACACTTTTATTACAAAAGAAATAATTGTACTAATTATTCTTGTATTTAAAGAAGTGGCATTTTTATAAAGTTCCTCAAGAGATCACGTCAACAAAATACATGTTATGAACGCCTGGAGTTCCCACTATATTAAATAGGACTCAGTGCCAAACCTCATGTTGAAAAGCTATAGTGGTAAAATGAGGAATAACTTAGTCTTAAATTCCAAATTTTATTAAGATTTGTACAGCAGAACAAAATATAACTTTACAATGAAAAAAGACTTACAAAACCTTAAATTTTGAATTCTTATGAGTAATTTAAAGATATTTAATTTAATATTCCACAAGAATATGAGTGTATGTTTGGTTGTCTGTGTAAATAAAGTCTCTTTTTAATGGGAAATGTATTATTACTTAAATAGGGGGCATGTTAATTATTACTTTGAACATTTATATCAAATGTAACATACCAGTTTTAATACTAGTATGTTAACCCTCCAATATTAAAAACTACTTGGACAAGTATAAAAAAGGCCAGGTTAATAAGTTATATATGAATAATGCCCTAAAATTATAATAATTAACATATATGATTAAAGTATATAAACAGAAGTATTATGACATCATGAATAAAAAACCCTGCACATTGATTTCTTACTAATACTAGAATTTTTAAAAACACAAAAATATGTATTTTTTTCTCAGAATTCTCAAAAGCCAGTGCTTGTAGTTATGTAAGAGAATGTCTTTGAGAATGTACACTAAAGTATTTATGGGGAACAATAATTCCAATATACTCTCCATTTGGTTCAGAAAAAGAACATTTTTAAATATGTGTGTGGAGAGAGGAGGAAGGCAGAAAGAGGGAGAGAAAGCTGATAAAACAAATGGGGGTAAACTATAAACAACTAATGAATCTGGGTACAAGGTACATGGGAGTTTCTTGTACTGAAACTTCTCTACAAGTTTGAAGTTATATCAAAATAGTTGCCAAGATCTAATTCTATTAAAGTTTGCCAGAAGTTTCTGTTTTTACTACTACAATATTCTGTTTGTGGGTAACTTTCTACTTCTTAAAAGCCAATAAATTCTTCTCTTTCACCCAATTAGTACTATACTTAGATTAATCAAATTTAATTCGGACAAAAACAATAGTCTTAAACAAATTTTTGAAAAATATAAGATTAAAAACTTCTATACAAAGACTAAACTCCAAGAGAAAAAGATGCAAATAAAATGACTATCATAATCTTTTGTTTTTTATTTGCAAGTATAAAAATGAAGAAAAACAAAAGCCTGGAACATAGCATCTGTCATATCAGAATATAAAAAGATGATCCTGGCACAAAATGAAAAAGCTCTAATTCATTTGCAAATCAAGCCTGCCGGTTTCATTTCAAGCTGGCGGTAACTGTCAAGAGTTAACAAGATAATCACTTTCAATCCTGCCTTCAATGGTACATTACACTGTTATTCCATTCAATAAGGCCGTTCTTTGGGGCACTAGATGAATGGTTTTCATTTCTAACTCACACAAAAAGTTGTGCGGGGAAAAATCCACGGGGCTTAAGAAAGAAATCCCTTTATGGGCATTTATCTGCCGGTACTTGCTTTTAGGCAAAATGAGATATTTTGAAACATCGGTGTCCATTCACTTCCTCTATTCCTTCAGGCCCTTAATCCCTAAAAAAACACACAAAAAACTGGCATATGAGAAAAGTGCAAAACCAGTTTCATTTTCTAAATTATCAATGCACATTAAACAAAAATTCTCTATTAAAATGATTCTATGCAAATAAAATATAAGCTCTGCTCTAATTAGTCATTTAGACTCAAAAAGGAGAAAATATCTCTATTTTTAAAATAAATAAGAAAAAAGTAAAGTAAAATATTTATGGGAAAGTAATTCAGAAAGCTTTACATTATCAGATACTCTTGGTCATTACTATTGAAACTTAAAAACAGTATCTAAACTAAAGTTTTACATTATGAAAAAATTATAATGTTATGTTATCAAGTTATTAATAACACTTAAGTTATACTCCAAAACTAGAACATTTACATCATAAATGGCTTGTGTTGAATCCACTATACAAAAAAAACACACAACTACATGGTATTGTAAAATGATGATAATACTGAGCCAATTTTATTATTCCATATTTTAAAACCTTGGTAACAGGTATGTTAAATGTATCAAGTCAATGGTGAGTATTGTGTTATGCTTAATAAATTAAGACTGAAATGCATGATTACAATGTGCAATTTAAAACCAATTGGTGACAACAGTAGAAATTCCTAAAGAACTTCGCGAACACAGGGCTATCTGCAGAGCACAATTCTTAGAATCTAACATTGTGATAGGGGTGCCGGATCCTTTTGTTGGGTTCCAGGATCATGGTTAACTCAGAAAGTAGATACGTTTGATCTTTCAGCTTCAAGCTGCCCTGCTGCAAATCTTTCCCTCATTAGATCCCTGGGGTTAGCTCTAAGCAAACACAGCAGCAAAGACAGCAGGGTGTATGAGGCATCTCCCATAGATCAACCACTGGAACAGTGATGAAGAGTGCTTGAAACCTAGCACAAAAGCTTTATAAAGAGTCACACAGGGTTCCAACAAGCAACCTGTGTCCTGAATTATGTATGCAGTGATCCTCTCCTTACACTGATACTTGACAATTAAATGGTCTGTTTACACAAATGCAGTTTTTAAATTACAGGAATATTTATTTGCAAACAGAGCTTTTGCTTTTGAAAAATGATAGCCTGAGTCCACTCCAATCTTTCAACATAATATATGAACACCTATGCCACAAAATATGTTTCTAACAAATGTAAATTTTATTTTACCTATCTTAAATGAATAAATATGTAATAAAGAATTCAAATTATTACCATATAACACGCACAATTTTTTCATGTTGGCCAAAGTACTTATTTGAATTTCTGAATACTTGTCAATGAATTGGCATTCCAAAATAAGTTCCTTTTAATTTCCTCAGTTATAGTAAGTCTTCCATAAATTACATTAGAAGTCAAGAAATGTGTTTTTATTTTGTTGTAATTTTTGTTCAGAAATCTTTAAAATATCAAAAGTAATAAACAGATACTTCATTAAGGTAACCCATTAAAAATAAAACAAAAAAAAAGTCTTTGCTAAAAATACTACAAAGCACGGTAGCTAGAGAAAATAAACTTTATTACCCAAAGAATAAGACAGTAGAGAAAGGAATTTAATTAGCATATAGAAATGAGATATTTTATATGCTTCAAATTTTGAGATTAAAACTTTCTTCAAGATAATCCTTATTTATCATGCATGATAAACTAATGATGATTGTATTAATTTATCACAGTTAAAATAAGGTAAATTGATAAAATAATTTTCCATATATCATTTGGGAAGACATTTGAATATATTAGACGTATCTGAAATTAATATCCATAATTCAAAAACAGCTCCTTAAAAACAAAGTAATATTTAAAAGCTGAACAGCAATACAAACAGAATGATAAACAATGGAAATCAGATGGCAATTCATCAACAAAATATAAATGATCAATTACTCTATAAAAAATGTGGAACCCTAATAATAGCTTAAAAAGAAACCTTAGTCCAAAAATAAGTTTGTTTGTTTTGCCTACCAAAATAAGTTTGGTTGTTTGGAAATTTTTCTATAAGATTATATTATACTGTTTTTAAAGTTGATTGTTGGGAAATAAAGTTCCACACAGTGCTATTGGGTGTATGCCAAGATGGTGGCATAAGTAAATACCTGTACTTGCTGCCTCTCACAGCCACATCAAAATTACAACTAAAAGACCGAACAACTATCATCCAGAACCGCGGGAAAGTGGGCTGAGTTGAAGTACTACAACCAGCGAGGTAAAGAAGAAAGCACACTGAGACTGGTAGGGGGTGAGGAGGCGCAGAATGGGCTGGCACCCAGGTGTGCTGCTTTTGTAATAGGGAGGGAGATACAAGCTCCTGCTTGCTTTGAACTTCAGTTCTGGGCGAGACTCTGGGGGACCCAGACACATACGGGGAGAAACTGGACTGTCTGGTATCAGGGCAGGAACGCGAAGGTAGCTTTCTTTCAGATGGAGGTGCTTGCAGCGGTCATTGTTCCTGCGCTGAGACCTCTCTGGTGCAGGGCTGACTGGCAGCCATTGCTGTTTGCTCTGCCCAGGTGATTCCCTGAGACCCAGCCCCACCCAATTTACAACGGCACCTAAGCCCTGTGTAGCAGCTTTTGCATATGAATGGCCTGTCTTTTCTCAGCCTAAAACCTGTCAAACAGGCATCAGCTGTGTCAGGGAGCCTCAAAGCTATAAAAAGAAGGCCCAAGGCAAGCAGCAGCAGCGTGCCTTGCTTCAGAGCTAAGCCTCGTCTGGGCACTTCCGAACCCGATACAAAGAGGAGGAATCTGCAGATCTCTCTGTAGCTCCTGCTGGGTGGCCCCAGGCAGTGGCTGACTTTGCACCTCCTTGGAGATCCAAGAGCCAGTGTACTCAGTGGTCGGAGCAAAATGATACCAGATTACAATTATTCACATCCATAAGTGACACACTCAAAGGGCAGACTCAGTGAGCACCAAAGCCCCACTGAAGCAAGTCCTGCCCCATAGGGGTGTCTTCTGCACAGCAGTTCTTCTATTGAGGACACAGCTGGTCCTCCCAGCCAATTGGCCTGGAGGTCAATTCCTCCCAGTGATACCAACAGCAATAAAGGCTCAACTACAATACTGGGCACACAGCTCACAAAAGGGTGGACCAAGAGTGTCCACCTCAGAAGATAGGGGAGGCTGAGCCACTGGGCCCTATAGGACACCTACCACACAAAGCCACTCTATCAACTCAAGGAGACTTAGCAGCTACCCAATACATAGAAACAAACACAGGGAAGCAGCCAAAATGCGGAGACATTTTGAAAGAAATGGAAGAAAGCAAAATACTGGATATAGAGTTCAAAACCACAGTTATAAGGTTACTCAAGAATCTTCTAGAAACCTCCAAGGAACTTAGTGAGACCTTCAAGGATCTTAGTGAGAATGCCAAAAAAATAAAAATAAAAAAAAATAAAAAATAAAAAAAAGTTAAAGGTCCAGTCAGAAATTAAGCATACACAGACTGAAATAAAGAATAATTTACAGAGATTCAACAGTAGACTAGAGGATCCCAAGAATCAAGTCAAAGATTTGAAATACGAAGAAGCAAAAAACACCCAACCAGAATAACAAAAAGAAAAAAGAATCCAAAAATATCAAGATAGTGTAAGGAGCCTCTGGGACAACTTCAAGCGTACCAACATCCAAAGTATGGGGGTGCCAGAAGAAGAGCGAGAGCAAGATATTTAAAACCTATTTGAAGAAATTATGACAGAAAACTTCCCCTACCTGGTGAGAGAAACAGACTTACAAGTCCAGGAAGCGCAGAGAACCCCAAACAAAAGGAATCCAAAGAGGACCACACTGAGACACATCATACTTACAATGCCAGGAGCAAAAGACAAAGAGAATCTTAAAAGCAGCAAGAGAAAAATAGTTAGTTACCTACAAGGGAATACCCATATGACTGTCAGCTGATTTCTCAACAGAAACTATGCAGACCAGAAAGGAGTGGCAAGAAATATTCAAAGTAGTGAATAGCAAGAACCTACAACCAAGATTATTCTACCCAGCAAAGCTATCATTTAGAATTAAAGGGCAGATAAAGAGCTTCACAGACAAGAAAAAGCTAAAGGAGTTCATCACCACCAAATCAGTATTATATGAAATGCTGAAGGGTGAAGAAGAAGAAGGAGGAAGGAGGAAGGAGGAAGGAGGAAGGAGGAAGGAGGAAGGAGGAAGGAGGAAGGAGGAAGGAGGAAGGAGGAAGGAGGAAGGAGGAAGGAGGAAGGAGGAAGGAGGAAGGAAGAAGAAAAAGAAGAAGAGGAGAAAGGTAAAGATACAAATTATGAACAACAAAGTGACAACAAAAACATATCTATCAACAAGTAAATCTAAAAATAAAATAAAAAATCTGATGAACAGAATAAACTGGTGAATGTAAAAGAATCAGGGGCATGGAAAGTGAGTGGACTGAAAATTCTCAGGGGGAAGAGGGTATGGGGGGGTGCAGGAAGAGTTTGGACAAAGAACTTACACCTATAAATGAGGACAGTGGGGGCGGGGCGAGGGCCTGGGGTGGGAACTGGGTAGAGCGGAGCTATGGGAAGGGAAGAGGAGCATCTGTAATAATTTGAACAATAAAGATTTTTAAAAAAAGAATGCAAATAAGAAACATGTACTCTTAACCAAATCTATCTACTTCTTAAATTATTAAGAAAATAAACAAAAATATAAAATAACTTTGTACAAACTATCATACCATGATGTTACTGACAATGAGATCTTCACTAAATCAGACAAAGGACTGAATATGGTAAGGATTGCACACTGAGGACTAAAGAAATTAAAAACAGAAATAATCATATGATGGGAAAAAATGTTCTATGTTAATTAAAAATATTTCAGGAAAATACTAATATGTTTTTTAAAATGATACATTAGAAGTATATAGCGTATGAAGCCAATTTTGTGAAAACACAAACACTGAAAAAAAAGTATTATTATCACTAAGATGTAAACAAGTACTTTTGGTGAGAGTGGAGGTGATGGGTAATTTTTATTGACTTCTGTTACTCTATTCTATAATCCTCAAATTATTTTTAATAAACAAATATTACTTTTATACTCAGGAAAAATACTTAAAGGAAAAACAGGATTTCTTTTTTTTTTTTTTTTTTAATTAAATCTTTATTGTTCAGATTATTACATTTGTTCCTCTTTTTTTTCCCCCCATAACTCCCCTCCTCCCAGTTCCCGCCCCACCCTCCGCCCTCACTCCCCACCCACTGTCCTCATCCATAGGTGCACGATTTTTGTCCAGTCTCTTCCCGCATCTCCCACACCCCTTTCCCCCCCAGGAATAGTCAGTCCATTCCCTTTCTATGTCCCTGATTCTATTATAATCAACAGTTCATTCTGTTCATCAGATTATTTATTCACTTGATTCTTAGATTCACTTGTTGATAGATGCATATTTGTTGTTCATAATTTGTATCTTTACCTTTTTCTTCTTCCTCCTCTTCTTAAAGGATACCTTTCAGCATTTCATATAATCCTGGTTTGGTGGTGATGAACTCCTTTAGCTTTTGCTTATCTGTGAAGCTCTTTATCTGACCTTCAATTCTGAATGATAGCTTTGCTGGATAAAGTAATCTTGGTTGTAGGTTCTTGGTATTCATCACTTTGAATATTTCTTGCCATTCCCTTCTGGCCTGCAAAGTTTCTGTTGAGAAATCAGCTGACAGTCGTATGGGTATTCCCTTGTAGGTAACTGAGTTTCTTTCTCTTGCTGTTTTTAAGATTCTCTCTTTATCTTTTGCTCTTGGCATTTTAATTATGATGTGTCTTGGTGTGGTCCTCTTTGGATTCCTTTTGTTTGGGGTTCTCTGCGCTTCTTGGACCTGTAAGTCCATTTCTTTCACCAGGTGGGGGAAGTTTTCTGTCATTATTTCTTCAAATAGGTTTTCAATATCTTGCTCTCTCTCATCTTCTGGCACCCCTATAATTCTGATGTTGGTACGCTTGAAGCTGTCCCAGAGGCTCCTTACACTATCCTCGCATTTTTGGATTCTTTTTTCATTTTGCTTTTCCGGTTGGGTGTTTTTTGCTTCCTCGCATTTCAAATCATTGACTTGATTCTTGCGCTCCTCTGGTCTGCTGTCGGGAGTCTGTATAATATTCGTTATTTCAGTCCGTGTATGCTTAATTTCTAGTTGGTTCCCCAATATAAGATCGAGGGTCTTATTAGTTTTCTTGTAGATCTCATTAAGTTTATCGGCGGCTTCTAAACAGTTCTTGAGAGACCTTAAAAGTGTGGTTCTGAACTCTATATCTTCCATTGACAATTTTGTCCTGTTTCTTTGTCTCCGCATTTTGTTATGCTTCCTTGGTGCACCCCCTAGTGGTCTTTGTTCAAAGTCTTATAGTTAAATCTTGATTGTTGTAGCTAATTCCAGGGAGGGTTTGACCTCCAGGCCAAGTGGCTATGAGAATCAGCTGTGTCTGCAGTGAGACAACTTCTGTCCTCTAGGGAGGTGCTAATCTGGCGTTTGCCTGAGGCTATCCGGCAAATGCCTGTGTGCAGGGCTTGGGCAGTTATGGCGGCTCTCAGTCCTGTCCCCAGGGGCTCTGCCTCTCTGAGTCCCAGCACCCGCTGCAAAGCTCAGAGAGAAAGCTGCACTCTCTCTGACCGAAGCCAGACAGTCCCGCTTCTCCCGTTTGAGTCTGGGTCCCTAAAGACTCGCCCGTATCTGGAGCTCAGAGTCTGCGACTCCCTCCCGATTGAAAACGCCAACCGCGCCCTCCGCCGCCAGCCCGCTCCGCGCGCTCCGCACCTCAGAATTTGACTTCAGCACTGCGCCTCCTCTGAGTGTCCGTATGCGTTTCTCTTTCCTCCTAGTTGTAGGACTTCCACTCAGCCAGCGTTCCTGTGGTTCTGGGTGATGTCCCTTCCGTTTCTTGGTTTCACTTTTGAAGTAGTTGTTCAGAGCAGCAAACTCCGGCGTTAACCTATGCCGCCATCTTGGTTCTCCGGAAAAACAGGATTTCTATTTGAAATCTCGGCAATCAGAAACGGCTAACTGGGAAAATTAATTCTCCTACATACAAACAGCAAAACTTTTACTGTAACTATACTAAATTTAAATACACCCACATCAGCAAAAAAAAAAAAAAAAAAAAAATTCTATGCATAAAAACTGCTGAAATAGGAGAGTCAAGATGGTGGCCAGCAGGATGGCAGTGAGGAAGAGAGTGTAAGTGAGGGAGTGAACTGTAGTGTGTGTGTGTGTGTGTGTGTGTGTCTGTGTGTGACAGTTAGATCCTACAGGAGTCTCAGGGGCAGCAGACCGGGCTCTACTACATGGGGAGACCTATCACAGACAAGAAAAAGCTTTAAGAATCACTCCTGGGGCAACTGGCTGTGGCACCGAAACGATGCACTCTTGAAGGGGAAAGCTTCTGGGACTAGGAGCCCAGCCTCACCACCACCCAGACTGGCTTCAGAAACTATACCAGACCCTACAGCCAGTCCGGCCAAAGACCTGCTCCCTCATCTGTAGACCCAAAGACACTGGGACTCCAGCCTCCTGTGTGCCCTAAAGAATGTTCCCCTCCCACCAAGCCTACTAGTTCAGCCAAAGGCCCCAACTGACCAGGCTCCTGGACCTTCCAGTGAGTCTCAGAGAGCTCAACCATTCCCCAAGCCAGCCACTTCAGCCACAGTCCCCATGTGATTCGGTGCCTCGACTCTTCGATAAGGACAAAAATGGGAAGATAAGGGAACAACTCCCAAAGGAAACAAAAGGAAAAGGAACTAAATGAAACAGAGGCATGCAATATGTAAAAAAAAAAAAAAAAAAAAGAATTCAGGGTAAGGGTCATACAGTTCCTAAAGCGGCTGGATGAGAAAATCAACAACTTATATAAGAATCAGGAGGAAATAAAGAGTGATATAGCTACAATAAAAAACAATATGGAAGCTTTTAACAGTAGACTAGAAGAAGCAGGGGGACCAAATGAACAAATTAGAAGATAGGGAAGCAAAACACAACCAATCTGAACTTCAAATGGGGGGGAAAAAATCAAAAGACAGGAGGAGAGCCTGATGGAGCTTTGGGACAACATGAAATGAAGCAACATACATATAATAGGGGTGTCAAAACAAGAAGAGGAGGAAGGATTTGAAAAACTATTTAAAGAAATAATAACAGAAAAATTCCCTGATTTGGGGGGAGGTCACAAAAGCACAGAGAGTCTCAAACAAGATGAACCCCAAAGAACCACACCAAGATATGATGTAAATACAATGGCAAACATTAATGACAAAGAGAGAAAATTACAGGCTGCAAGAGAGAGACAGAGAGTTACCTACAAGGAATCACCCATTACAAAACGATTTCTCAACAGAAACACATCAGGCCAGAAAAGAATGGAAGAAAGTATACAGAGTGATGCCAAGCAAGAGACTGAATCCAAGAATACTCTATTCCAATGGTCGGCAAACTCATTAGTCAACAGAGCCAAATATCAACAGTAGAATGATTGAAATTCCTTTTGAGAGCCAAATTTTTTAAACTTAAACTATATAAGTAGGTACATTGTTATTAACTTAATTAGGGTACTCCTAAGCTGGCCTTTGCTAAAAACGTCCTAAATCTGATTGAGGTACGTTCGCTGAGGTCGACCCCTTCCAACTCTCCCATCCACACTCATCTTGTATACTTGTTTGATAGACGAGTGTGGATGGGAGAGTTGGAAGGGATAGACCTCAGCGAATGTACCTCAAAACAATGTACCTCCCCCACGCTGCGTATCCTGCGGCCTGCCTGCACTGCATATCCCATGGCATGCCTGCACCATGTCTCCCGTTGCCCGACCAACCAATACCCCCCACTTCTTCTAACGCCACTTCTTCAAAATAGACTCACCCAGGCCCGAAAACCAACTTCTGCGCATGGGCCACGAAGTTTCAATCAAACTGTACATGCGCACCCGCAGGTGGTATTTTGTGGAAGAGCCATACTCCAGGGCCAAAGAGCCACATGTGGCTCGCAAGCCGTGGTTTGCCGACCACTGTCCTAGGGCATTGGAAACTAAGGAGAAAATAAACAAATGGAACTACATCAAAATAAAAAGCTTCTGCATAGCAAAAGAAACCATCAACAAAACAACAAGAAAGCCCACGGCATGGGAGAATATATTTGCCAATGCTATTTCAAATAAAGGTTTAATCTGCAACATTTACAGGGAACTCATGAAACTTAACAATAGGAAGATAAACATTCCAAAAAAAAAAAAAAAAACTGGGCAAAGGACCTAAATAGACACTTTTCGAAAAAGGCCAAGAGACATATGAAAACATGCTCAAAGTCACTAATCATCTGAGAGATGCAAATCAAAACAATAATGAGGTACCATCTCACACTTGTCAGAATGGCTATCATCAACAAATCAACAAATGACAAGTGCTGGAGAGGATGCAGATAAAAAGGAATCCCTTTGGACTGTTGATAGGAATGCAGACTGATGCAGTCACTGTGGAAAACAGTATGGTGTTTCCTCAAAAAATTAAAAATGGAACTTCCATTTGACTCAGTAATCCTACTTCTAAGAACATATCCCAAGAAAACAGAAACATCAATCAGAAAGGATATATGCATCCCAATATTCATAGCAGCACAATTTACAATAGCTAAGATTTGGAAACAGCCTCAGTGCCCATCAGGAGACCAGTGGATTAGAAAACTGTGCTACATCTACACAATGGAATTCTATGGTGCTGTAAAAAAAGAAGGAATTTTTACCATTTGCAACAGCATGGATGGAACTGGAGAGCATTATGCTAAGCGAAATAAGCCAGCCAGAGAAAGGTAAATATCACATGATCTCACTCATTTATAGAATATAATGAACATCATAAACTGATGAACAAAAATAGATACAGAGATAAAGAAGCATCGAATAGGCTGTCCATACTTGTATGCATGCATACCAGCATAACCAATGGACACAGACGGCGGGGGTTGGGGGGGTGAGGGTTGGGGGTAGTGCTAAGGTTTTCCCCCAGGGACAGGTCAATGGGGGAAAAAGGAGACTTAAGTAATACTTTAATCAATAAAGAATTTAATTATTTTTTAAAAAAGAAAGACTATAAAAAAAGAAGAGACAAAAGGTTTTCCAGACTAGAAGCTAAAAAACTTCATCACCACTAAACTGAACTTACAACAAATTTTAAAGAAACTCCTTTAAACTGAAAAGAATGGGCAAATCTCACTGGCTTGAAAAATGTAGTAAAAATAACTATGACTACAATAGAAAAGGAATACACACAAGATAAAATGATGTAAAATGTAACAAGATGCAGAAAACACTGTGGGGGAGGGAATAATAATGTACAGTTATAGAATGTGCTCAAATTTAACTTGCAATCAACTTAAAATAGACTGCTTTAGAGAGAACGTCATATGTAATCCTCATGGTAAACACAAAACAAAAACACAAAAGATCATGAGAGAGGGATCTAAGTATACCACTAAAGAAAATCATCAAACAACAAGGGAATAAAATGGCAATAGAGAGGAACTATGAAACAGCCAGAAAACAAAATGGCAATAAATACATACTTATGAATAAAAACTTTACATTTAAATGGACTAGCCCTGGCTAGGTGGCTAAGTTGGTTGTAGTATAGCCTCTTACACCAAAGTGTCGCAGGTTCAATTCCCTGACAGGGCACATACCTAGGTTGCGAATTCGATCCCCAGCTGGGGTGTGTATGAAAGGCAATGGAGCAATGAATGGTTCTCTGTAACATTGATGTTTCTGTTTCTCTTTCTCTCACTCTCTCTCTCTCTCTACCCCCTTCCTCTCTCTAAAAATCAATAAAGATATCCAAGGGTGAGTATTAAACTTTAAAAAAAGTAAATGCACTGAATTTTCCAATCAGTAAACACAGAGTGCCTGAATGGATAAAAAACAAGACACATCTATATGTTGCCTACATTTCAGCTTAAAGACACATGCAGATCAAAAGGGAAGAGATGGAAGAATATATTTCATGCAGATGAAAGCAAAAGAAAGCTGGGACAACTATATTTATATCAGACACCATAGACTTTAAAACAAAGACTCTAATAAGTGGTAATAAATGACATTTACATAATGTAAAAGAGTCAATCCAACAAGAAAGTATAGTTTTTGAAATAGTTGTACCCCCAACATAGAAGAGCCTCAATATATAAAGCAAGTATTAACATTCCTATAGGGAGAAAGAGAAAGCATTACAATGATAGTAAGGGA
The DNA here is from genome assembly GCF_014108235.1 of Myotis myotis. Taxonomy (NCBI): domain Eukaryota; kingdom Metazoa; phylum Chordata; class Mammalia; order Chiroptera; family Vespertilionidae; genus Myotis; species Myotis myotis. Next base: position 194,780,792 of record NW_023416324.1, read on the forward strand.
CTTTAATATTCCACTTACATCAATGAATAGATAATCAGACAGAAAATCAATAAGAAAACATCAGCAGTAAGCAAACACATTAGACCAAACTGACTTAATAGATACATATAAAACATTCCATCCAAAAGGAGAAAACTCTTCTCAAATGCACATGGGATATTCTACAGAATAGATCATACGTTAAGCCACAAAACAAGTCTAAATAAATGTAGAGCTTGATCCAACTAGCCACACAAGGGAATGCTTTAAGAAGAAGAAACAGAGGGAGAGTGGAACATAGATATAAAGAAAAAATGGCAATAAATAAGTACCTATCAACAATAAGCTTACATGTAAATGGATTATTTTCTCCAATAAAAAGACATAGGGTAGCTAAATAGATAATAAAACATGACCCATATAATATGTTGTGTACAAGATACCCACTTCAGAACAAAAGATTCACATAGCTGAAAGTGGAAGGGATGGGTAAAAATATTCCATGCAAATCAAAATAAATAAAAAATTTTGATATAGCAATACTTATGTCTGCAAAATATACTTCAAAACAAAAGCCATAAAAAGAAACAAAAGAAGGACACTATAGAATACTAAATTGATGGACCCAAAAAGAGGAAATAACTGTAGTAAACAAATATGTACCTAACTAGAGGCCCGGTGCATGGATTTGTGCACCGGTGGGATCCCTTGGCCTGGCCTGCGGGGATCGGCAGAACCGGCAGTCCTAGATCCCCCAAGGGATGTAGTAGTGCTCGAAGCAGAAGGCAGCCAGGGAGGAAACCGAGCCTGGGCCAGGTGCCGTGTCACTCCCATTCATCCCGGCCCCGCTGCACCTGCTGCCACCACTGCTTGGTAGATTCGCTGCCTCTCCACTTCGGTCACCATGCACCCATCCTAAGGTGATATTGGCGCACCCATGACCGAGAAGCAGCCGAGGGACCCAGTCAATTCTGATGCCTGTCCAGATCCCTGTCCTGGTCCGGTCAGATGGGGAGAGGTGCATAGGAGGAGTGTCCTTAGGAAATACTCATGCCACCACAACTGCGCTCACCAGCCATGAGCCGGGTGTCAGGCACCTGTTGATCAGCTGAGCAGTGCTCGCGCTGTGGGAGTGCACTGACAACCAGGGGGCAGCTCCTGCGTTGACCGTCTGCCTCCTGATGGTCAGTGCGCATCATAGCAACCAGTAGAACAGTTGAATGGTTGACTGGTCGCTTAGGCTTTTATATATATATAGATAAGGAGCACCTAAGTATATAACGAAAATCTTGGTTGACTTTAAGAGAGAGATTGATAACAATATAGTCATAGTAGGGGATTTTAACACCCCACTGTCATCACTGGATAGATCTTCCAGACAAAACACCAACAAGGAAATAGCAACCTGAAATGGCACACTATATCAGATGGATTTAACTGGTATTAGCAGAGCATTTCATCCTAAAGCAATAGCATATAAATTCTTCTGAAGTATAATTGAAACATTCTCAAAGATAGGCCACATATTAGTACACAAAATAAGTCTTAGCAAATTAAAGAACTGAAATCATATTAAGCATCTTCTCAGATCACAATAGTAAGAAACTAGAAATCAACTACAATAAAAAACTCAAACACATTCAAACACATGGAGGCTAAATAGCATATTAACCAACTGGAGGGCTGGTATACAATTTCATGCACCAGTGGGGTCCCTCGGCCTGGCCTGTGGGATCTGGCTGAAACCAGCTCACCAACATCCCCCAGAATGCAAGAGAGTGCAGGCCAGGCCAAGGGACCCCACCGGTGCACGATCGGGGCCGGGGAGAGACGCAGGACTGCGGGAGAACTCCAGGGCGTGTCCAACCCATCTCGCTCAGTCCCGATTGGATGGACCACAGCAGCAAACTAGCCTACTGGTCGGAGCGTCTGCCCCGATGGTCAGTGCATGTCATAGCGACTGGTCGACCAATCAACTGTCTGCCCTCTGGGGGTCAGTGCATGTCATAACAAGCAGTTGAGCGGCCTTAGCATATCATTAGCATATTACGCTTTGATGGGTTGAATGGCCGAATGGTCAACTGGACAACCGGACGCTTAACATATTAGGCTTTTATTATATAGGACTAGTGGCCCAGTGCACAGATTTGTGCACATTGAAAGGAAATTACAAGAAATATTTAAATATCGCTATTCGCCATTTCTCTATAATAGAAGTGTCAGAGATTAAACAAAATTAGTAAAATGTATATGAAAATAATATATAAATTGATTAATAAATAAACAACAGGATATAACAACAAAAACATGATATAAAAACAACACTGATAAAAACAAATGACTGATAAATTGATTAAACTTATTCTAATATCTTCCTGCATACCACATTAAGACTAAACACTTGCAGAGTGCTTGACTAATGTCCCTTTTGATGAAGTATTTACAACTTTAACTTTAACGTCACACGCTCTTCGAACTCCAGAGAAAGCATCATAAAACTGACCATGTCCAAAAACAGGTTCAGGTAGGAATATTCCTACTCTGTCTAGAGTTTGTCCTTGTGATTTATTAATAGTCATCACAAATGCTGGCATCACAAAAAACTGTCTTGAGTTAATTTAAATGGGAGGCCAGTGTAAGATGGGGACAAATCAATTCTTAGATTCAGAACAACCTCTCCCTCCGCAGATCCTGTTAATACTTCAGCTTTGATTATGTTAGGTCGCAATCTTTTGATAATAAATCTAGAACCGCGCTAGTTGGTGATTAGAACATCTGCCTCTGCTGCAGACGGCAGGGTCCAAGGTTTGATTCTGCTCATGGACACATGCCTGGATTGCGGGCTCGATCCCCAGTCGGAGGCATGTAGGAGGCAGCCGATCAATGATTCTCTCTCATCATTGATATTTCTATCTCTCTCTCCCTCTTCCTTCCTCTCTGAAATCAATACAAATATATAAAAAATAAAAATAAATAAATAAATCTCATACCATTACAAAGACCCCATTTACTATTAAGTTTTCTCAGTAGCATGATGATTGCACCTACTTTCAATTTTAATTTATGACACAGCATTCTCGAAGGAGTAATACTATTAAGAAATCCAATGGAAAAATTTTCCTTTATATGTATATATGTATCCCGCATGCGCAAGTCGACGTTTATTTATTTATTTATTTTTGAAATATATTTTATTGATTTTTTACAGAGAGAAAGGGAGTGGGATAGAGAGTTAGAAACATCGATGAGAGAGAAACATCGATCACCTGCCTCCTGCACACTCCCCACCAGGGTTGTGTCTACAACCAAGGTACATGCCCTTGACCGGAATCGAACCTGTGACCGTTGAGTCCACACGCCGACACTCCAGCCACTGACCAAACTGGTCAGGGCATCAACATTTATTTTTAAACTAGAGACCCGGTGCACAAAAATTTGTGCACAGAGGGGGGTGGGGGGACCCCTCAGCCCAGCCTGTGCCCTCTCGCAGTCTGGGACCCCTCGGGAGATAACAACCTGATGGCTTAGGCCTGCTCCCGGGTGGCAGAGGGCAGGCCTAATCCCTAGGTGTAGCCCCTGGTCAGGCTCAGAGCAGGGCCGATTGGGGAGTTGGGGCGCCGCCCCCTGTCATGCACAGAGGAGGGCGGATCGGGAGGTTGCGATGCCACCCCCAGTCACGCTCAGGGTAGGGCCGATCAGGGGGTTGGGGCGCTGCCCCCTGCCACGCACAGGGCAGGACCCATCAGGGGGGTTGGGGCTCCGTACCCTGTCACACACAGAGCAGGACCCATCAGGGGGGTTGGGGCTGCGTACCCTGTCACGCACAGAGCAGGGCCCATCAGGGGGTTGGGGAGCTCCCCCGTCATACACAGAGCAGGGCCGATAAGGGGGTTGAGGAGCTTCCCCCGTCACTCACAGAGTAGGGCTGATAGGGGAGTTGGGGCATGGCCCCGTCACACACAGAGCAGGGCGGATCAGGGGGTTGGGGCGCCACCCTCTATCACCCACAGAGCAGGGCCGATCAGGGGGTTGGGGCGCCGCCACTGTCACACTCAGGGCAGGGCCGATGGTGAGGTTATGGCTCTACCCCGTCACACACAGAGCAGGGCCCGTGGGGGGGAGAGGGGGATGGGGTGCCACACCCTGCCACACACAGAGCAGGGCCGATCAGGGGGTTGGGGCGCCTTCCCCTGTCACGAACAGAGCAGGGTGGATAGGGAGGTTGTGGCCCCGTCCCCTGTCACACACAGAGCCGCAGGGCGATCAGGGGGTTTGGGCGCTGCCCCCTGTCACGCTGATCCCGGTGCCAGGAGGCCTCGCTGCTCCGCTGATCCCGGTGCTGGGAGGCATATTACCCTTTTACTATATAGGTTAGAGGCCTGGTGCATGGGTCGGGGCCAGCTGGTTTGCCCTGAGGGTGTCCTGGATCAGTGTGGGCGTCCCCGCTTGGGTGCCTGGCCAGCCTGGATGAGAGGATGATGGCTGTTTGCAGCTGGTCACACCCTTTTCAGGGTAGGGGTCCACACTGGGGTGCCTGGCCAGTCTGGGTGAGGGGCTGAGGGCCGTTTTCAGTCTGGCGGGTGACTGAAGCTCCCAACCTGTCTTTTTCTTATTTTTTTTTTATTCTGGGCCAGCTTTAGCTCTGAGGCTTGGCTCCAGCTCTGAGGCCTCGGCTGCTGAAAGCAGGTATCTGGTTTGTTTGGGTTCTATAATTGTAACACTGTTGCGGTACTGCTCACTCTAGCTCTGAGATCCGGCTGGCTGAAAGCAGGGATCTGCGTTTGTTCTATAATTGAAACAATGTTGCGGTCCTGCTGGCTGAAGCCAGGCTGGCTGAAAGCAGGTTTCTGGGGTTTTGTTTAGCTTCTATATTTGTAACAATGTTTCTTAAACTGCAAGCTCCGAGGCCGGCAGCGGCAGGCGGGGAACATCACTGGCTTCCTCCGTCACTGAAGCAAGCAAGCCTCATGTTCGCTTCAAGCTGCCTGGCTGTTGGCCGCCATCTTGGTTGGCAGTTAATTTGCATATCGCCCTGATTAGCCAATGGGAAGGGTAGCGGAGGTACGGCTAATTACCATGTTTCTCTATTATTAGATAGGATTGCCTGTGTGCGTCATATGTACCGGCTGTCCAGTCAATCTGCCGGTCGGCCGGATGTACGGTCGGTCACTGAGCCTTTTATATATATTTATAGATGAGTGGGTTACCAAAGAGATCAAGGAAGAAATAAAAAATTACCTGAAACAACTGAAAATGAACACACAACTACCCAAAATTTATAGGACACAGTGAAAGAAGTCCTGAAAGGGAATTGCATAGCATTACAGGTCTACCTGAAGAAGCAAGAAAATCTCAAACAATCTAACCCAATACCTAAAAGACTAGAAAAAGAACAAAGAAAGCACAGAGTAAGTAGAAGGGAAGAAATAATAAAGATCACAGTGGAAATAAATGACATAGAGTCAAAAAGTAATAATACAAAAGATCAATGAAAGCAACAGCTGATTTTAATTCCCGGTCAGAGCACACACATATCCAGGTTGCAGGTTGGATCTCCAGTTGGGACACATGCAGGAGGCAACCAATCAATGTTTCTCTCGTCTCTTTTTTCTCTTCTCTCTTCTCTCTCTCTCTATCTCTCTCCCCCTTCCTCTCGCTATAGTCAATAAAATAAAATGAAATTTAAAAAAAGAAATGAAGAAGTAACAACTGACAATAAAGAAATACAAAGGACTGTAAGAAAATACTATGAACAAAAATATATGCCAACAAATTGGACAACCTGGATGAAATGTATAAATTCCTGGTAATACACTGGTAATACACAATTTTCCAAGACTGAATCAGGAAGAATTAGAAAACAGGCCGATTATAACTAATAAAATTGAAGCAGTAATCAAAAAATTCCCAGCAAACAAAAAAGTCTTGAACCAGGTGGCTTCACATGCAAATGTTACCAAACATTAAAAACTAACACCTATCCTCCACAAACTATTCCAAAAATATTCAAGGGGAGGGAAGACTTCATAGCTCTTTTAATGAGGTCAGCACTATCCTAATTCCAAAATGAGATAAAGACACTACAAAGAAAGAAAATTATAGGCCAATATTCCTGATGAACATAGATGCTAAAATCCTCCACAAAATGTTACCAAACTGAATTCAGCAATACATCTAAAAAAAAATCATACATTATGATCAAGTGGGAATTATTTCAGGGATGCAAGATTAGTACAATGTTTGAAAATTAATAAATGTGATACATCACACAAACAAAATGAAAGATAAAAATCACATGATCATATCAATAGTTGCAGAAAAGGCATTCAATAAAATCCAGCACCCATTCATGATAAAAACTGTCAGCAAAGTGGGAATAGAGGGAACATAGCTCAGTGTAATAAAGGCCATATATTACAAACACACAGCCAACATCATACTCAATGGGCAAAAACTGAAAGGTTTCACTTGAAATCAAGAACAAGATAGGGATGTCTGCTTTCACCACTCTTATGCAACATAGCACTGGAAGTTCTAGCCACAGTGATCAGACAAGAAGAAGAAATAAAGTATTGAAATTGGAAAGGAGCAAGTAAAACTGTCATTATTTACAGATGCTTTGATAGTGTACACAGAGAACCCTAAAGACTCCACCAAAGCAAAAATTAATGAAATAGAGACTAAAAGATAATAGAAAAGATTAATGAAACTAAGAGCTGGTTCTTTGAAAAGCTAAACTAAATGGACAAACCTTTAGCTAGACTCACTAAGAAAAAAGAGAAGTCTGAAATAGATAAAACCAGAAATGAAAGAGCAGTTAAAACTGAGACTACAGAAATAGAATTATAAGAAACTACTGTAAATAATTATATGTCAACAAATTGGACAACCTAGAAGAAATGGGTAAATTCCTAGAAATATACAATATTATGAGACTGAATCATGAAGAAACAGAAAACCTAAATAGAATATTAATAGTAAGGTGACTGAATCAGTAATCAAGTTCTCATCAAAAGAAAAAAATTGCTTGTAACCTTGTATGGGGAAAGAAAGTAACTAGACTTATTGTGATCACCTGTCAGTGTATTCAAATATCCAATCATTATGTTATATACCTGAAAGTAATATATTAGATGTCAATTATACCCCAATAATAAAAATTTTTTAAAGGTGCTGGTAGATTTCTGGTGATATTCTGCTTCCTGGTTCACACATGGCCATCTTCTGGCTGTGTCCTCACATGGCAGAGAAAGTGAAAACTCTGGTGTCTTCCTCACATAAGGGCACTAATTCAATCATGGGGCTCCAGCCTCATGACCTCATATAAACCTAACTACCTCTCAAATGCTCCATTTTCCATATACTATCACATTAGGGATTAGGGCTTCAATAAATGCATTTGGTGGGGGCACATTAAATCTATACAAGAGGGATTTTTAACTGGAAGCTGGACTCCTCAGATAAGCAATACCTAGTAATCCCAATATCTGGAGCCATTACTTGTCTGATCTATTACTGGTTGTTTCTTCTGATTTACTTTATGTTGTCAAGTCTCCACATTAGCCTAATTATATTTGATTTTGAGCTACATATTTGCAAAATCATTTGTGGAAATAATTGGAGGTAAAATATCTTCTTCCAGTGCATGAGGGGAGAGAGAGAACACTTACTTTGCATGATCCCAGTATGCATAAATTTCAATTATAATGGTGTAGTTAAATAATACCCATAGCCCAACAATGTGGTTCAAGTTTTAGTTATACAGTTTTATTAACTGTAACTGCATCACATACGAAGTTTTCTGCTGCCTGCTGTATCAACAATCACTATATATATAACACATGTGTATCATGATCAGTAACCAATAGTCTTTCAGAGCCTGTTGGCAATTGCTCTGTGTGTATCTGTTATGCAGGTCACACTCAGACAGCAAAGTGTGCAATTGTGTTGCATCTCTGTCTACCCTCAAGAATGGATAATCAAAAGAGGAAATTGCCCAAGAAAGATGAAACTGCAACAAAGGAACAAAAAGTAATGATACTGGATGTGATTAGGAGATAGCTGAGGCTGGATATGACAACACTGCTACCATGTGAGAGACTGTAGATATGCAACCAGAGAATCTGAGTGCAGGAGAACTTATCAACATAAATGAGGACAGGCTGAATATGTCCCAGAGAAGTTACATTAGCACAAACTTTTGCTTTAAAGGAACTGTGAGAGACATTTCACAACTTTGAAATTGCAAAGAATAAAATGTTGGAAAATGATCTAATCTTAGAAAGGAATATGAAAATCTATCAAGACATAGAAAAGATACAATGCAAAGGAAGCAAGCACTGTTGAAGCTACCTTAACATAATTTTTATTATTACTATTATTATTCAATCGATGCCTCTTACATGTCCCCTACAGGGGATACAACTCAGATACATGCCCAAACTGGGAATCTAACACTTGAGATCAAGAACAAGATAGGGATGTCTGCTTTCACCACTCTTATGCAACATAGCACTGAAGTTCTAGCCAGTTCTATGGTCTTGGGTCTTCGCTCAACCACTGAGCCATACCAGCTGGGCCCTTAACATAATTTTTAAAAAAGAAATTAGACACTTTATTTCTCAGTGTTTTCCATTACACTACACACTACAATATATTTTTGCTACATTTAAATTTCCCTAAACATTTCTGAGACAAATAGAGTTTTTAATGTTTTGACCAAAAAATTTTAAATGTATGATCCACTTCTGAGAATATACCCAAAAGAAATGAAAACATCAACTCAACAAGAAATCTGAACCCCCATGTTCATAGCAGCATTATTTGCAATAGCAAAAAGATGGAAAAATCAAGTGTCCATCAATAGAGTGGAAGGCACAGAGCTATCCCATATACGTCCATGCTTGCCGGGAGCCGGTCCATCCTTGCTGTTTCAAGGGACCTGGCATATATGGCACACTGTTCTTAATATGTTTGCTCACCTTCTTGGCACTATGTGTTTTAACCAAAGTCACCTCTCTGAGAAAGGTTGTTTCCCTAGGTAGGGATTTTCCCCTGAAGTTAGGGAGGGAATAAAACCTCTTAACTAAGTGCCAGGCGGGTAATTAATCACTTTAACTGTGAACAATCATGCTTAAGCTACATAATCTTTACTCCCTGGAATGGAGATAAGAAACGCCCTAACCTTTGTAATAGAAATTGACAGGATTAAAATCAACTGGTATAAATACAGATGTAACAAGACAACAGGACACAGAACCTAGACACAGAACCTAGAGACAGAAGAACTTCGCTGGAGAGAACATGGCAAAAGATCCTGGACAGAAACTGGCCACAGAACCTAGAGACAGAACCTAGCGAGAGAACATGGCAAAAGATCCTGGACAGAAACTGGCCACAGAACCTACACACAGAACCTAGCGAGAGAACCTGGCTGAAGAACCTAGAGACAGAACCTGGCTACAGAACCTGGATAGAACACGGCAAGAGAACCTGACTAGAACCTGGTGACTGAACCTGGCTGGAGAACATGGACAGAACCTAGCGAGGGAACATGGCTACAGAACCTGGCTGGAGAACCTAGAGAACCTGGCTGGAGAACCTAGCAAGAGAACATGGACACAACCTGGCTGGAGATCCTAACCAGAACTTCGCTGGAGATCCTGACCAGAACTCGGCTGGAGATCCTGGCTAGGCTGCTGATCAACTGAACGCTGCCTCCGAGTCTTTCCCTCTTCGCCGACTCCGTCCACACCTTTGGGGACCCCTGGACCCGCTGGGGTTGGACCCCGGCATCCCGGGGTCCGCGAAGAGGGAAAGACTCAGAGGCAGCGTTCATTTGATCAGCAGCCTAGCCAGGATCTCCAGCCAAGTTCTGGTTAGGATCTCCAGCCAGGTTGTGTCCATGTTCTCTTGCTAGGTTCTCCAGCATCTCCAGCCAGGTTCTGTAGCCATGTTCCCTCGCTAGGTTCTCCAGCCAGGTTCTGTCCAGGTTCTCCAGCCAGGTTCAGTCACCAGGTTCTAGTCAGGTTCTCTTGCCGTGTTCTATCCAGGTTCTGTAGCCAGGTTCTGTCTCTAGGTTCTTCAGCCAGGTTCTCTCGCTAGGTTCTGTCTCTAGGTTCTGTCTCCAGTTTCTGTCCAGGATCTTTTGCCATGTTCTCTCGCTAGGTTCTGTGTCTAGGTTCTGTGGCCAGTTTCTGTCCAGGATCTTTTGCCATGTTCTCTCGCTAGGTTCTGTGGCCAGTTTCTGTCCAGGATCTTTTGCCATGTTCTCTCCAGCGAAGTTCTTCTGTCTCTAGGTTCTGTGTAGGTTCTGTGTCTAGGTTCTGTGTCCTGTTGTCTTGTTACATCTGTATTTATACCAGTTGATTCCAATCCTATCAATCTCTATTCCAAAGGTTAGGGCGTTTCTTATCTCCATTCCAGGGAGTAAAGATTATGTAGCTTAAGCATGATTGTTCACAGTTAAAGTGATTAATTACCCGCCTGGCACTTAGTTAAGGGCTTTTATTCCCTCCCTAACTTCAGGGGAAAATCCCTACCTGGGGAAACAACCTTTCTCAGAGAGGTGACTTTGGTTAAAACATATAGTGCCAAGAAGGTGAGCAAACATATTAAGAACAGTATGCCATATATGCCAGGTCCCTTGAAACAGCAAGGATGGACCGGCTCCCGGCACATGCTCACACATGCACAGCCTCCTCTGTTATCAACATTCCTTACCAAAGTTAACCATCACATTTTACAAGGCTAGTATAACCTTGATACTAAAACTGGAGAATGAGAGAATAAGCAAGGAAAATCACAGGCAACTCTCACCCAAGAACAAAAATTTAAAAATATCAATAAACAAACCAATTAAAACCAGCAATATATACAAACACATCATGAATAAGGTGATTAATCTCAGAAATACAAGGACAGATAAATAAGAGAAAAACAGTTAATATTATTTAACACATTCCTAGATTAATAGAGGAAAACTATAAAATAATTTTAATTGATATAAAAAATTTTATAAAAATAAATTCTGTAAATAAATTATTTCTAAAATATCTTATTAAACTAGGAATAGAAGGAAACCCTGTTAAACAAGAAATGTTAACTACCAAAAACCAATAATACAATTATACTCAATGGAAAAAATTAGCACAATTCCCATTCAAATCCCAAACGGGACAAAGATACCAGCAATAAAATACAATAAATATAAAGTAGATAGGCATAAATTCAACAAAATATTTTCAATAAATATTTTGAAATATTTTTATATTTCAAATACTTCTATAAAAGAAAAAGTTGGTTTTTATTGAGTCATTTTTAAAGTCCTAAATAAATGAAGAAGTATACTATGTCCATGAACGGTAAAATATAATACCCTACAGATATGAATTTCACCAAACAGATCTAAAACACTGCTGAAATTCAATGCAATTCTGAGGTACCAACAAGGGTTTTTGTGGATCTTGATAAGGTGATTTCAGCTTTTCCATGTAAGAAAAAAGGTTCAAGTACTAAACAAAACAAAAAAAATTGACATAGGACTACAAATTGTAAAACTACTATTTATCTAAAAACACTGTTAATAAATAAATAGGAAAGTCATAGTTAGGAGAAAATATTCAAAACATATTTGACAAAGGAACTAGTATATGTAAATGAACTCAGAATAAGTATGAAATTCCAACAATTCAATAATAAAAAGATACATAATGGATAAAAGTCTTGTACAAATACTTTTCAAGGATAAATATACAAATGGCCAATAAGCACAAAGAAAGTATTCAGCATCAATAGTCATCAGAAAAATGCTATTTACAATTCATGAGATACCACTTCAAATCCATTAGAATAGTTGGAATTTAAAGGCCTGCTGACACCAAATGTTGGCAAAGATGTGCAACAACTGAAACTTCTTGCTGGAACATATGTTGTTTATGAAAGCGTAAAGTAAAACAACTGTGCAAAACCACTTAGAAGTTAAATATACACCTATCATACAATCCATCTATTCGACTGCAGGTATTTACCCAAAAGAAATTAAAACGTGTTCCTTCAGAATAGTCGTAAAAGCAAAAATCTCTCTGATAGATATCTACCCAGGAGAGATGAAAACATATGTTCTACCAAGACTTGTATGAGAAAGTCCATGGCACCTTTATTCATAAAAGCTCCAAAGTAAAAACAACCCAAAATCTTCAACAGAATGAATTGTGGTACAATCATACAATGAAATACTAGTCAGCAATAAAAGCAACAAACTACTAATACAGGCAATGACATGGACAAATCTCAAAAACATTATACTGAGCAAAAGAAGCCTGAACATTTATATGAAGTTCTAGAACTAACCTATTGTAAATGAAATTAGAAGAGTGGTTGCCTCTAGAGCAGTGGTTCTCAACCTTCCTAATGCCGCGACCCTTTAATACAGTTCCTCATGTTGTGGTGACTCCCAATTTCATTGTTACAAACTGAACATAATTAAAGCATAGTGATTAATCACAAAAACAATATGTAATTATATATGTGTTTTCCGATGGTCTTAGGCGACCCCTGTGAAAGGGTCGTTCCACCCCCAAAGGGGTCTCGACCCACAGGTTGAGAACCGCTGCTATACAGGGTGGGGGGGAGAGATGGACTGCCAAGGAGCACAAGGATATTCTTGAAAGGCATGGGTTGTGGGTTACACAAATGAATGTATTTGTTAAAACTTACTGAATTCCATACATAACATCTGTGTATTTGAATGCATGTAAATTTCACCTAGAGAAAAACTTACCTTATATTTTAAAATCAGGATCTTAAATCCTAAATTATATTATCAAAACTAACTAAAATAGAGAAAACTCTTTTGACCTATTACTGTAGATATTTATATTCACAAATTTCAGATACTGAATTACTTTAGTATTCCTAAAATAAGCCACACTTAATTCCTGGTTTATTTTTCTAACTTACTGCTAAAACCTCTGATAAAGTTCTGTTTATACTTTTTGCATCAATATTTATAAACTAAAGAACATTATACTTAAAAGCATTTTACTCACACAATACAATAAAGCAAATAAATAATTATCCTAATGTTATTAGGAACACCTTCACTGAAAGAGAAAAAAATACACGTATTGATAAATAGTGTAATCTTAAATTTCAATTTAAAATATTAATATGAACTCATGACTTAGTGTACCATATTTCACTGATTCTAAGATGCACACTTTGTATTATATTTTAGCATATCTGTAATGAGGATATATCTTGCCTTAAAATGAATTGGCAGTGTTCTTTTCTTTTTTAGTAATACATAAAATTAAAACTAATCACATTTTAAATTAAATAAAACACAGTATGTTTTCTAGTATAGTCCTTTGAACTAAAGCAATGACATCCTGTAGCAACACTACTATCATCATATTTTGATCTCTAAATACCATTCCTGACTAAAAGGAGCCAGAGTTATTGGGATAAGTGACTGAATTCAGATTCTGGGACAAAATATGTTCAATCTGAAACTGGGACAGAATGAAAAAATTAATTTAAGAACTAACAGGGTAAGGTAGAACAGACACACCAGACGATTTGAAGAGGTTCCTACTGATCAAACTTGCTATAACAAAATAACAACTCCTTGAAACATGTTGATTAAAAACTCCATGAATCATGGTGATGCTCAAAAAGGAGAGAGCAAAAGACTAATAACTAAACTACTGAAGGGGACTATTACATTAACTCTTCATTTTTAAAATTTCTTCTATTATTGAAGTTTCATTAAAAAGTATCCAATATATACATTTTATAAGTACATCAAAATATAAACCATCACTACCCTGGCCTGTGTAGCTCAGTGGTTGAGTGTCGACCTATGAACCAGGAGGTCACAGTTCGATTCCAGGTCAGAGCACATGCCTGGGTTGTAGGCCCCATGAGGGGCGTGCAAGAGGCATCCAATCAATGATTCTCTCTCATCGTTAATGTGTGTCTCTCTCCTTTCCTCTCTAAAATGAATAAAAATTCATTTTTAAATATATATGTCATCATTAATAGAAAGTTAGCATGTCTTACAATTAAGTAGGACATTTAAGAATGAAAGCTTTGTTCAAGAAATTTTCAAACTTGTTTCTATTTGCCACTTTGATTATATTTCTGTTCCAAGAACAAGAATATTCAAGTGAGGAAAAGGAGACCAGGTTGAAAAGAAGGGGGGCCAGAAACAGGAAAAGAGAAGGCAAGGCAAATGTCAGCCTCTACCTATAAGCTACATCCTACACCATCAACACATGTATCACCAAAAGACTTAAATGGTTCTAAATAATGCTTTTATATTTATACATAATATCTTCAGTTAGAGACCTAAAATAATACTGGATCTTCTTTTATTCAAAATTTCCATAATCACTGCTATCACAGGTGGAAGCTAAACTTCATTTCTGAAAAATCAGTTTAACCTTTAAATCACCTGATTAAACTCTATCTTCATTCTTAGAACCCCAAATTAGCAAACAAGCCACAATATAATATATGCTATCGCATAGGTCTTCTCTGAATAGCTGGGGTCTTCTACTGCTTCAGCTGCAATACAAGCCATTGAGCCTTAGCCAATACAAGCCAATTTGAATAATCAATATGACAACCTTATTTTTCTAATGCAAACAGGATTGCTACAGTAAGGTGTCTCACTGCCACATCACAGTCATGGCCTCTTTTAACCCCTAATTAGATTGAGGCGATTATCCCTGCTCTTCCTTACAAGTGTACAGCTTGGATAAGGGATGACAAAAGCTATCTGCCACTTATTCAGCCTTTGCAGACAGCAGGTAATCCAGGGAGATAGAGAATAAAATCAACAAACAATTGTTATTCATATCATCATCTAAAGTGTTAAGATAGTCACAGTTTCCATACATACAGAGTGAATATAGCCTAGAGCATGAGGTAACTGCAGACTGCTTAAGAACATCAGGGTTATACAGATGGAAATTCATGGTGATGTTAGGGAATTATGTCTAAATCAAACTCATTTGCATAAAAAGAAATGATGGGGATTTGTCTTTTGTATAAAATATATCAAGATTTCATTATAATTCTCTTCATGAATTCTTTGAAGCTAAATTTTAATATTGATTTTTCTAAACACAGCATTTATAATGAAAAGAAAGCAAAAATTAATGGTTTGGAGAAACTTAAATGCTTTAAGATTCAGTTAAAAGACTCTCAAATATAAAGAGGAAAGAACTTTTCACTATATTACACTAGTTCTTGTATTAATTTTAGATAATTAATAGGCATTTCATTAACTCTGTGGGTTTCAAATGTTTTTCGTAATGTTCATAACAATCAATTTCTCAAATCTTGGTCATCACATTAGACTATTATTAAAAAGATAACTGTGGTCATCAGAAAATAATCAAGGATCATTGCAAAGACACCAAACTGACAGCTTCCTTAGTAAATTGAACTTAGTTAAAACTTGAGGACAGTATAGAAGGCTTTGGTGGGAATATCTGGGTATACTCTGAAAATAAAGTCACAGTGGAAGCAGTAAGACAATGAAATGTTGAAAAGGATTTTATATCTTTTCCTTTTCACTTATAAGGATTATAATAACTTTATTGGAAGAAAAATAATGGAAAGGAAACAATCTTTTCTACTGAATTCTGATTCTGTTTTATATTATTCAGTCACTCTACTCAGTCAACATTGTTGCCTCTAAAGCAGCCAACTAGAAGTATATTCTTTTTTCTAATAACTAGGTCTAAGCTCAAACTTCAAGCAAGGCCATTCCAAGAACCAAAACATTTTAAGTGTCTCCACTATTAGCAAAAATGTACCTTATGCATAATTTTTACAAAGAGTCCTGAGTTACTGAACCCAGATTCTAATGTAGAGTGTTGTGGTTATTTGATTAGCAGTGGATCCCTCAACCAAGCTGTATCATGAGAGTTTATTTAGTAATTATCAAACTTTCTGAGCAGTGTTAAGATTATCTAGAATGTGTGCCTTGTTCCCCTGACATAGGCTGAAACATGATTTCATTCTTAAGGTTTAATACACAAGATATGGGGTAGGCCTTGATATACGAGTCATGATTAACTTCTAAATGTTTCTTTAGAACACCATACTTGGACACAGAAACCTAAACCTTCTATGTATGTATTTTTTTCAGAAGGTTTGCAGTCAACATCTCATTTAAAACATCTAATTTTATGCAGCATGCTTTTCTTATAATAGCCTAGATAATATTTTTTTTTGTAAAATGGAATAAAAAAAAATTCAGTTACGATTTTATTCTAATCTACTTCTGGTCTTTAATATGTACATATTAAAAATAAACATAAATCATACATATCTTCTGTAGGTTTTATATTAAAATATTTTAAGCCTTTAGAAAAATATATGGTGGTAAATTGTGTAAAGTCAAAGTAGAATAAATAAAAACATATAGACAGTTGTTTTCAATTACCTTTCTACTGATACAGAGTTAAAATATCAGTGCTAAAATTCAGAAACATGAAAGGGAAAGAAACAACAAAGGACATTTTAGTCAATGGGTAAAGAACAAGCTAACTTTTCTTGTTGTATTTTAACCACTCTTCTTTTGCATTTTACTATTATGTTGTCTTTGTTCTTTCTCAGAACCTTATATGTCCTGGAAAAGGTACTAGCAACTGTTTATTAAAAGTACAATAAAGCATTATACCCTTGAATAATTCGATAAATGCGAAGTGAAAAATAAAATTATAAGGTATAAAACTATTGATTTTCAAACTTTCTTCTGCAGTCCAACTTTATATAAAACTCCAATATTGTCAACACATCTCAATACTATCCCCACTAAAAAGAATTAATGCATTATTAGTTTTTTGCTTTGATTAAAAGCAATGCAGCATACTGTGAGTTTAAAAACATAAAAGTTACGGCCAATAAATATAAGGCCAATGGACCTTACCCAATCTTGGATGTCTAACTAAAGCAGGGGTGGGGAGCCTTTTTTTCTGCCAAGGGCCATCTGAATACTTATAACCTCATTAGAGGCCTGTTGCAGGAAGATTCCTGCTAGAATAAGGCTTCCTCGGGCCTATTCCTGCAAGAATAGGGCTTCCTGTGGCCAGAGTGCCACCGCGCTTGCTTCCCTCCCATCTCTGCCGCCCCACTTGCTTCTCCGCAGCTTTGCTTCCTTCTGCAGCTCTTGCCTTTCTTCGACGCCAGCCGTGGGCAAACCATGGCCCGCGGGCTGGATCCGGCCCGTTTGAAATGAATAAAACTATTGAAAAAAAAGACCGTACCCTTTTATGTAATGATGTTTACTTTGAATTTATATTAGTTCACACAAACACTCCATCCATGCTTTTGTTCCGGCCCTCCAGTCTAGTTTAAGAACCCATTGTGGCCCTCAAGTCAAAAAGTTTGCCCACTCCTGTTCTACGCTGTCTTCAGTCTCCACTCCGTGCCTGCTTATGCAAATTAACCGCCATCTTTGTTGGGTTGATTTGCATACTCACTCTGATTGGCTGGTGGGCATAGCGGAGGGACAGTCAATCTGCATGTTTCTCTTTTATTAGTATAGATTCCTGGGCCATACAAAATTATCAACTTAAAAATTAGCCTGCTCTATTTGGTCAAACATTTAACTCATCCCTAATGCCTTGGCAGGGTCAGACCAAATGATATGGCCCACAGGCTGGGACATTCTCCACACCTGAAAGGATAGCATGATGGGCACAGGATAATCGCATATGTGATTAGAGAACTAAAAAAAAAAATGGTATCTTTGAAAGCAAGTAATTTATTCAGGGTATGGGCCTTTATAATTTTAAAGCCATCTTTATACAAAGATTAATAAATAAAACATAAATATTCTTCATCTCTAAAACCAAAGAAGAAACAGGAGAGCAAACTTAGGTCAACTGCAAGAAAGCATTTCTAGAGCACACAAAGAGGTTCCTAAAAGAGGTTGTGATTCTCTTATGCTAAAGTCTTTAAAAGGATACATTCTAATCTTTCAGGAATGGTTTCTGAAAGGCAGGGTAAAGAACCTGTAATAGTCCTTCTAACCTTAAAATAAAACTCTTCTTGAAACCATGTTTGTTTTTATATTTATGTTTCATTCATAAATTAAGTTACCATGGGCTCAAACCTAGATAACCTTATATAATACTTGGCACAGAGCACATAGATGGAGAAAGATCTAATCAGCAATCTCAGATATCCAAGTTACCTATTGTCTCTTGAACCACAGTGAAACAATGGATATAAACAACTATTAAAACTTCAGAGAAGAGAAATGGAAAGTTTCTGGTATAAAAGGATGAACATGACAATTGATGGTTGTGCTGGTTATTAGCAATTGCCTCAGCCATAAATCCATTATGGCTTGCAAATGACATGTTTCCTGTGCCAGATATCTCCTGTTAAGTTATGCTAGTAAGGGACATTAGAGGGAGACTGAGCAGTTCGAGAATGTGAGCAGGGCTACCCTGATATACTTACTATTCCTGTCAGGACTGTCCCATTAACAACTCTTTCCTCTTGAGGAAGTAACTCTAGTAGAGCTGGTTCCAATTTCTACGTGGTTTCCCCACTCCCATTATCACAGAACCAGACCCATCCCACACACCCCTTTCTCAAAGGTTTAGGTCTTAGTTCTGTGGAGCCGTCCCACAAGCCCCTGAGGTACCAATGCTAGCCAAGCAACACCTACTTAAAGGTCTCAGCTCTACCCTTCCCTGAGATACTAAATCCTAATAATCCCAAGTTCTTCTCTTTGTACCCCTAGGAGTAGTACCTGATTCTTGCTATTACTATCTGTGTTATATCAGTGTTCCCTTTGTCACCACCCTGTCCTACCTATTGAACCAATTCCACATATGAAATTCCTTCAATTAAGATAGCTAGAGTGGTTTCACATTCCTGACTGATTGATCCCTGACTGATACAATGGTATCCAGTACTTATTTTAAATGTAATTAATATTCCTTTTAGGTGTTATTTTTAGTGTTTTAGTTTATGTAAAAAATATTTTTAAGGGCTCTCAAAGGTTTACTCACAAGATGGTCTCCTTAAAGTTTTGTTATTGTTGTTTCTGTTAGTTGTAAGATTCTTCTCCATCCCCGCCCCAAGATAATTATTTTGGTTATATCTGTGAGAAAGTCTCAAAAATCCACTAATGTGTCTGTGATACCTTAGTCTTCTGATTGTGTTTAAGTCAAAAGGGATGGAAATTTTCCTTTTTAACAAGAAAATCAAACCCTTTAGTTCTGAGCAGCAGTAAATGGAACAACCAGTTGACAGGTGGGAGAGTGAACTTTAATGAGTTATCAAAAGGCAGTAAATTTAACAGGGCATACAGAAATTAATTAAAATTTAACATCTAGGGAAAAACATCTCATATTTGATTGATACATATTGATTTAATGCTAGAGGCCTGGGGCACAAAAATTTGGGCACTCGGGGGGCGGGGGGAGTCCCTCTGCCCAGCCTGTGCCCTCTTGCAGTCTGGGACCCCTCGGGGGATGACCATCTGCTGGCTTAGGCCTGCTCCCCGGGGGATTGGGCCTAAGATGGCAATCAGACATCCCTCTGGCGGCCCGGCAGCCCTCGGGGGATGTCCACTTGCCAGCAGGGAGCAGACCTAAGCTGCAGTCACACATCCTTAGCGCTGCTGAGGAGGTAGGAGAGGCTCCCACCACCACCGCTGTACTGGCAGCCATAAGCCTGGCTTGTGGCTGAGCACAATTCCCCCATGTGAGAGTGCACTGACCATCAGAGGGCAGCTCCTGCATTGAGCATCTGCCCCCTGGTGGTCAGTGTGTGTCATAGTGACCAGTCATTCCCAGTCTTTCTGCTGTTAGGGTCAGTTTGCATATTACCCTTTTATTATATAGGATAGAGGCCTGGTGCACGGGTGGGGGCCGGCTGGTTTGCCCTGAATAGTGTCCCGGATCAGGGTGGGGGTCCCACTTGGGTGCCTGGCCAGCCTGGATGAGGGAATGATGGCTGTTTGCAGCTGGTCACACCCCCTTCAGGGTGGGGGTCCCCACTGGGGTGCCTGGCCAGCCTGGATGAGGGGATGATGGCTGTTTTCAGGCTGGCCACACCCCCTTTAGGGTGGGGGTCCCCACTGGGATTCCTGGACAGTCTGGGTGAAGGGCTGAGGGCTGTTTTCAGGCTGGCCGGCAACTGAAGCTCCCAGCCTCTCCTTTTTTCTTTTTTTTTTTTATTCTGGGATTTATTTACCTTCTATAATTGAAACATTGTTGCCATTACTGGCGCTCCCAGCTCTGAGGCCGCGGCCGGCTAAAAGCAGGTATCTGGGGTTTGTTTAGCTTCTATAATTGAAACATTGTTGCTTCTGGGGCTCAGAGCCGGGCCACGGCAGGCGGGGAACCTTGACTTCCTCCATCACTGAGCAAGCAAACCTCCTGCTTGCTTCAGCTGTGTAGCTGCTGGCCGCCATCTTGGTTGGCAGTTAATTTGCCTATCTCGCTGATTAGCCAATGGGAAGAGTAGCAGAGGTACAGTTAATTACCCTTTTTGTCTTTTATTAGATAGGATATACTGGGGAGATACAAAATCTCTAAGTATAAAACATGTACTTGCCTTCAATAAGATAAGAGTTATTTATGCACCTAGATAAGAATTAACATGAAAATCTCACCTTGCTGGCTATTATTGGAGAGAGAGAGATAGAAACATCAATAAATGAGAGAGAATAATTGACCAGCTGCCTCCTGCACATCCCACACTGGGGCCCTTGAGCCCACAACCCAGGCATGTGCCCTGATCCTGACCTGGAATGGAATCCTGACCTCCTGATTCAAAGATTGACGCTCAAGCACTGAGCAACACCGGCCGGGCACAACTGGTACCTTTCGATGCAAGGGATATTTGGTGAAAACAACTTTCAAAAATTTTATAATCAATTAGAGTTACTTCTATGTAAACTGGGGGATAAAAAGTTTCCAATTCTGATTATTTACTTTACTAGAGGCCCAGTGCACGAAACTCGTGCACTGGGGGTGTGTCTCTCAGCCCAGCCTGCACCCTCTCCAATCTGGGACCCCTCGAGGGATGTCCAACTGCCTGTTTAGGCCCGATCTCACTTACTGCTGTATTGCATTGGCACTGTTTTGTTAATAGCCAGAGCTTTATTCTTTATGTTTAAGTTTTAAAATGATAACATGTTGGACAGAACTTAGAAGACAGAACTTAGAAGACAGAACCTACACAGAACCTAGAGACAGAACTTCGCTGGAGAGAACATGGCAAAAGATCCTGGACAGAAACTGGCAATAGAACCTAGAGACAGAACCTAGCGAGAGAACCTGGCTGAAGAACCTAGAGACAGAACCTGGCTACAGAACCTGGATAGAACATGGCAAGAGAACCTGACTAGAACCTGGTGACTGAACCTGGCTGGAGAACCTGGACAGAACCTGGCTGGAGAACCTAGCGAGGGAACATGGCTACAGAACCTGGCTGGAGATGCTGGAGAACCTGGCTGGAGAACCTAGCAAGAGAACATGGACACAGAACCTGGCTGGAGATCCTAACCAGAACTTCGCTGGAGATCCAGACCAGAACTTGGCTAGAGAACCCAACCATGCTGATCAACTGAACACTGCCTCTGTGTCATTCCTTCTTCACCGACTCCGTCCACACCTTTGGGGACCCCTGGACCTGCTGGGGTTGGACCCCAACAGGGAACCAGTTCCAGATCATTGATGATATTGTACCAGTGGGACAGAAGCTGTGAAGATATAATAGAAGAAAAATTTGCTCAGCTGAATGAAGGCCTGTGTGAAGGCCTGTGTATGAAGGTTTAAGGGCTCGTCTTATGTCAGAGTCAGTATAAAGAGATCCCTAACTAAATAGATCTTTGTGAATTGTCAAAACTATACATATAAAAAAGAAAAATTATAGGGCCATCTAAAAATAAAAAAGCAAGTTATATACAAATGGAAAAAAAAAAATGGTAACATGTCTGTAGTTTGGGTTTTGCATTGGCATTGTTTTATTATTGTTTTAATAGCCAGAGTTTTGTTCTTGATGCTTAAGTTTTACTTTTATTATCATAGCTTAAAAATAAAAAAGGGGTGAGATGTAAGGAGCAGCTATAGGGTTAAGCCTCGGACTGACCTGTTGGCAAAGTCACAAACAAGTCCCAGCTTACAGGGTACAGTCCTCTTAGCATAACTAGGCTTGACCTTATGACACTCCCTAGATCTTATCTGGGAAGCTAATGGGCTGTAGGAGATGCAGCAAGTGCTGCCAAAACAAGTGAAACTCACAAGAACACTGTAACTATGGTGACCACTCCCTTGTTTATCTCTGGTTATAAAATAAAGGCTCACCTTGCCTCTGGATCTCTCTCTGTGGCCTCAGCCAAGCACAGGAAGATCCACCTAGACCCAGCTTATTCTCTCTGTCTGTCTATTCTTCATCCTTCGCTGCCCTCCCTCAGGCTCACCGAAACCTTGGCTGTGCTGGCACGGCACACCCTCCCCTGCCGGCCCGGTCACCCCTAACTGCCCTCCCCTACAGGCCTGGTTGCTCCCAACTGCCCTCCCTTGCAGGCCTGGTCCCCCCCAACTTCCCTCCCCTGACGGCCATCTTGTGGCCACATGGGGGCGGCCATCTTGTGTGTTTGAGTGATGGTAAATTTGCATACTGGTTGTGACTAATTAGCATAACATGGCTAATTAGCATATCCCTCTCTTATTGTGTCGGAGTGATGGTCAATTTGCATACTGGTCATGATTAATTAACTTATCTGGTTGTGACTAATTACCATATCTGGGCTAATTAGCATATCCCTCTCTTATTAGATAGGATATCTTACCTGCACTACTACAGTAGCCTTGATAATTTCCTTCTAAACTTTGAAATTCACTATATTTATACAAAAGAAATGAGAAAGGTTTTAGTTTTAGAATACGGATTTTAACTATCTACTCTTTAAAACAGAAATGTTGTGATTCAAAACTTAAAGCATCAGGCCTTAGTACTCAAGAGCTACCATTACTATAAAAATCAATTTGCAGAAGTCTGTACATCATAATCTCATTAATGTAATGCATTATATATTGCTATAAATAAATTGTGCATGTAAATATTAACAGTGGCTAATTCTGAGAAACAAGATAACAGGACTGTGAAGCAAGAGTAGTGTTCACTTAATACATTCTAAAATTACTAAAAAATTTTACAAAGCATATACCTATAAAATTTTAATTAAAAATTATGTTAAAAATGAAAGTTATTCATAACCCACTGAAGAAACCTAAGCTTTAAATTCAAATAACATATATATCATTTAACTCATTTATGCATAAATCTTACTAAAGCACCTTTTATGTGTGAAGTACTGTTGGAAGTGTTGAGAACACAGCAGTGAACAAGAACCCTGCCCTTTTGAAGCTTATATTCTGGTGGGAGTAACGAACAAGATTACACACTATAGGCACTCTGATGCATATAAATCGGATACAGAGTAATGGGATGGAAAGAAAACTCATTTAGATTGTGTGCTTAGGAAAGACCTCTTTTAAAAGATTACACTTGAAGTAACAACCTAAATAATGAGAATGAGAAGCCATATTTTAAAAAATCCTGGAGGAGGCATTTCAGATGGAGGCAACAGCAATTGCAAAGATGTAGAGGATGGATAGAACACTGTGCTAGAACATGATGAGTGGTAGGAGATAAGCTGGAGTACATGAGCCTATTTGACTTTGATTTCAAGACAAATAATTCAATGAGTCACTAAAGGGCTTTAGCAGAGGGGGTGACATAACATGACTTCCATTTTTAAGAGGCCCCTTTGGCTGTTGTATGGATAACAGTTGGGGTGGAGGGAAGAGCGAAAGTAAGACCAACTGTGAAGTTAAGCTATACCTCCAGTAGAAAATGATGGTGGCTTGGTCTGCATCAATGGAGATATCACTCCATTCAGATATTAGTGGAGATAAACAAAAGAAAGACAAGCCCTTACTGATGTGGCTCTTCAGTCCTGTGCACCAACAGGTGTGGGTTTGATTCCCAGTCAGGGCACATACTTGGGTTGCTGGTTTGGTCCTCAGTCTGGACATGTATGGGAGGCAACCAATTGATTTATCTTTCTCACATAAGGGTATGTATGCTAAGAAGATTTATTTGGGGATAAAGCTGGTGATGATGACAAGCTTGTTAACTATCTAAGACAGTGATGGCGAACCTTTTGAGCTCGGCGTGTCAGCATTTTGAAAAACCCTAACTTAACTCTGGTGCCATCTTACATATAGAAATTTTTTGATATTTGCAACCATAGTAAAACAAAGACTTACATTTTTGATATTTATTTTATATATTTAAATGCCATTTAACAAAGAAAAATCAACCAAAAATATGAGTTCGCATGTCACCTCTGACACATCTATACTAGAGGCCTGGTGCACGAAAATCATGCACTGGGGGTGGGGTTCCTCAGCCCGGCTTAGAAAGGATAGAGGCAAAGATGGTTTCAAGAGAGAAGATAGAGGCTATATGACTAGTAAGTAATGTTATCATTATTAGCAAATGCCTAGATATTCGCCCACAAATATCTGTTGTCAGAATGTTTTATACAATGTACTTAGTATACTGTATGTAAATGAGATGATAACTGTTCTTAAAATGTTGAATTTAGGACATTCCTCTAACTATTATCTACTATTCATCTAAACACACACCCAATATTATCAGTCCACTAAAATAGCAATGACTTTTTAGAACTTCCATAGAGACAGTAAGCAATCCTATATAATAAAACCCTAATATGCAAATTGATCAAACGGCAGAATGACCCGTCGCTATGATGTGCACTGACTACCAGGGGACAGACATTCAATGCAGGAGCTGCCCCCTAATAGTCAGTGTGTTACCACAGCGAAAGCGCCACTCAGCCAGAAGTCGGGCTCATGGCTGGCAAGAGCAGTGGTGGTGGTGGGAGCCTCTCCTGCCTCTGCGGAAGTGCTAAGGAGAGACAAGCTCAGCGGTAAGGAGCTAGGGGTCTTGGACTGCAAGAGGGATCCCGGACTGTGAGAGGGATGTCCAGGGGGATCAGGCCTAAACTGGCAGGCAGACATCCCCCAAGGGGTCCCAAACTGCGAGAGGGTGCAGGCCAGGCTGAGGGACCCCACCCCCAGTGTATGATTTTCGTGCACCAGGCCTTTAGTATAGTAATAATAGTCTTTCAAAACTACTTATACACAGCAAATCTAAAACAATGTATTGCAAAGTGAAAGATGGATAAATTGGGCTCCTTATACCAACTTGTACTTTTTATATTTCAATTATTCTATAATAAAAAGTTTTCAGAAAAACTAAGTATTGAGAATGTGGACTGGCAGCCACAGTCCTCAAAATCTATATTTTTTATGAAAAGTGGGATTCCCTATTTTGAAAGACTAGCACATTGAGCTCTATAAAACTGCCTGAGGTAAAGCGATAAGCATAGGAAAGGCATCCTCTTTATGAAACCTTTGTTCTAGATTAGGCCCTATGAATCTTTCAAAACCGAGGAGTTCAAGTTTGCTGTTCAGAACAATGCACTAAACATAGAAGATTACTAATGACTTATGAACTCCTAACGTAGCAGGAATCAAGCCAGCAACACTAGGATATTGGTTTCAACAAACAGCCTATTTTATTTTATAAACTTCACCTGAATATTATCAACATCAGTATTAGAAAATGGAAAGTTAATGAAATTAGGAAGCAGCATCAGCATACTGCACACTGTGTTTCTCATCACTCTAATGCAGAATCCAATGGATAAGAGATCCATCTTTTAGCTTTAAAAAAAAAAAAAAGCAACCTATAAACCTAGAAATAGACCATGACTTGACAAAGTTATTAGAGAATATTCTGCTACCTAAATTCAATAAACCGCATTAGTGAGACCAATTTCTTTTATAAGAAAAAAAAAAGAGGCAGCATACTTTCTTTCTGTCTTTCATTGTAATTCAAAAGCCTGATTATCTTAACAGTTCCTCGTTTTCCCTTAGTGAAATCTGAAGTAGATGACTGAAAGATTAGAGGCTTATAAATATTCTCTTTCTGTAAAGATGTTTTCCTGACTCTATAATAGTCAGAGGGTATTATAAATGCTGAAAAATATCAAATTTTCATAAATCAATGCTTTTCACAAACACTGGATTGCCTACCAGTGAAATATAGCTTTTAATATCTAACCCTGATTTTATTTGATACCATGACAAAATGTTTTTTCTGAAAGTAAATGGTCATTAGTGATTTCTACTGTAGTTCCATAAGAGCAAAGGCAGAATCCATGTTTAGGTGATTACTGAATGATTTGATTCAGTTATCTGCAGGGTGTCTGCATGGTACTCTTACTATTTAAAGCTAGCAAAAAAGATTACAGCTCACACTAACTGGATTTTCACAGCTCCCTATCATTCGGCTTGAATTCCTCATGGACAGATTAAAAGGGCCAAGTCAAACAATAGTCTTTTTACAAGGTGGTTATTGAAGAAAAGAAAAAAAGTATCTTTTATGATCAAAACAAAATTATTTAAGGAAGAAACCAATGAAAAACAAAGCTAAATGTATAATAGAGGTAAAACTCTAGGTGTTGCCATATAATAAATCCAAATTAAGAAATTAATAGCATCTGAAAGAATTGTAGTTTTTATTCTGAAATCTGTAACATAGATAATATATATAGTTTGAGAGTTCAAAGATAACTAGGTATGGCATCAGAAGAACAGCGTTGGAAGGACCTTAACATTTAGTTCAACTTACTATTACAGTATGGATAGACTGAGCCCCAAAGAACTCACTTGCATTTCCAAATCAACTACTGGCAGATTATCAAAGCAACTACGTATAAGTAGTTCATGTTCTTTTACACCTTGAAGTAACCACCTTCTCATTCTCTACTAGTTTCCCACTGACACTCACTTCAAAGGATCAAATTTCCCAATCTATGATTCACCTTTCAAGGTGAGTCCTGGATACAAAGCTGTCCTTAAGCATTATCTCCTCCACTCATCACTCAATCCCAGGACGTAATTATGTTTACCTTGGCCATTTTATAAATAAAGAAACCAAGGCTTGGAGAAATTAAGTAGCTTGCCCAGGATCACATACCTAGTAAATGAAAGAATTGGAATTAAAATTAGGTCTACAAGACTGGTGGATGAGCTATTAACCACTGTTAGCTTCTTTACTTCACTTCAAGAATAAGGCTCATTGATTTACATTCTTTCTTCTACCCACCATTCATTCACACAGCTCATCTAAACTCAACTCTAGTGTCTCCACTATTGTTTAGTATTAAATAACTGGTTTGTTTCTGAGCCCAAGTAAGATCAAGATCCAACTGAATAACATTCTTTCCTTCTCCCCTAACTAAGGCTTCATCATTGCTCTCTCAACATTACTTAACATAAGACTCCTAAATGGCTTCTCAGTCTTCAATCCATTCTCCTTATTGTTGCTTCTCTAATTTAAAATCCTTTAAAAAAAAAAAAAAATCCTCACCTGAGGCTATTTTTTTCCATTGATTTTTAGGGAGAGTGGAAGAGAGAAGGAAAGACAGAGAGAAGCATGGATGTGAGAGAAACACATCCATTGGTTGCTTTGCACAAGCCCCAACCAGAACCTTGGTGGGGAAGAAGCCTGCAACCAAGGTATGTGCCTTTGACGGAATCGAACCAGGACCCTTTGGTCTACCAGCAGAGGCTCTATCCACCAAGCCAAACCAGCTAGGGCTAATTTAAAATAAATATGATTACCTGGATTTGGGGGAGGTGAAGGACAGTAACTAGGTGAATGGGGAACAAGGTGAAAAGAGACTCTTTATCTTTATGTGATATTCAATTTTGAACTAAATATTACCTATTCAGAAAAGGAGAGAAAAGAGTATGGGAAGGGAGAAAGAGGAAAGGAAAGAAAGAAATAGAACAATAAGGGGAAAAAAAGAACCAAGAAAGCTTAATGTTCCAGAGGCACCTTCTGCATTTTCTGTGTGACAATAAAAGGGTAATTTCACACACACACACCCAAAAAATAATAAAAGTGGTTTCCCCAACTCTTATGATCCTTCTTGCCTCAATCATTTTGTTTTTCAATCTCCTTCCTGCTTCCTCTTCTATGTTTTTCCATATTAAGTATCAACACCTCTAGAAAATCTTCCCTGACTGACTCACTTTGGGTTAAGTGTCCCTTTGCCATGCTCCCCTAGTATTAGAGGGCATCTCTCTGCCACAGCATTCATGCTACATTACTATCATCTATTTATATGTCTGATTTATGAAGACCTCAAAAAACTAGATGGAAGTTTCTTGAGATCCAAGACCATGTCTTATTCATCTTTGCAATCTCCAGTAACTATAATAGTGCCAGGCACATTTTAACAGCATCCAAAGTCATCAACGGCACCATTTATCTATCTCGGCTTTCGCCCACGGGTCATATCCAGCAGTCATTGTGATTTAATCTTTTTTGTGATTTAATCTTACCATATGGGAAATATTGCTTTAGTCGCTACAGTCTCCACTTCATAGATCTCTGTAGTTATCAAAATCCAAGCAAAATACTAAAGAGTTAAAGATAAAAAGGAACTGAAAATCCAACACCCCCGCCAGAACTCTTTGTCCTGGCACCTATATATCCTCTTGCCTACTTTATATCTCCTCTTGATTTTTCCAAAGGCTTCTCAAACACAATAGTCCACAGAAAAGTTATGATATTTTCCCTAATATCATAACCTCTTCTAGTAAAACCCTTAGTCAGTACAAAAGTATCACCATCAGTCCAATGATACAAACAATAAAACTACTGGTTATCTATAATATCTTCAATTTTTTACCAAATCAAATCCATCATTAAAGACATAAATATGTCTCAAAGTCTTCAACTTCTATATCTCCAAAGCCAAATCCCTTGGTCCAAACTACTATTACATCTCTCCTAGGCTACTGTGCCACTTATCTGGTTTCTCTGTATCCACCCTTATCCTCTGCAATCTGTTTTCCACACTGCAGCTGGAGGGATCTTTTCAAAACACTAATCTGATCATGACACCCATCAGATTATAACACTTCAAAGGCATCCTGTTACTCTTAAGATAGAGACCAAAATCCTGCAGATTCTAGCCCCTATCTGCTTCTCTGGCCCCATCTCATACTGTGCTCCCCCTCCTCTTCATCCTTGCTACTCTGACAATCTTTCAGTCACTGCTTATATCAGTCTCCCTCCCATCTAGGGACCTTTGTTAATGGTTGATGATACTGTTTCCTCTGCCAGTAATGTTCTTCCTTTCCTCACTAATTCCTGTTCATTCTTCTTTCTTCAAGAAAATTTTCCTGACTGTTCAAGGTTAAATGCCCCTCCCCCCACTATATGCTGTTTTAAAGCATTATGCATCCTTATTCTTGATATTTATCACTATTACAATTTTTTATTTATCTATGTAATTTCAAAATTGCCACTTGTTATCCCCTCCCGCCAACTATACCATAAGCTCCATAGAGTCAGGCACCATAACTGCTATTGATCACCATGAGCTCTCCAAGACCCAGCTCAGTGCATGGCACAATAATTACTCAATAATGAATAAGTGACAGAAAGGAGGGAGATCATCCGGTAGATGGTAATACCTAGGGCAGGGGTGGGCAAACTTTTTGTGAGTGCGTGCCAAAACCAGCAAAATCTCTAACTCAAAATTCTTCTGCGTGCCAACCCTAATTTTTTTAGAACATGTTACCCCTACTTGATATCTCTTAAGGTTTACGTATGTGAGGAACCCTGAAGAAATAATAGAATTCATTCGAGCGATAAAAACACAGTATATGATGATGAAAAAATACATTTATTTTTTAATGTATACGTGCACACTGATAGTCTGACAGAAAACTTTATGACTCTGTTTGATATTATCAGTGGGACTTTTGCTGCTGCATCACTGATGACAGAGATTTTACATCAGGTTTATATTTCGTGACCTTCAGAGATATGCACGAGCTACTACTTTCATCCGTCAGGCTACTCCTATTACAAGACTTAACAAAATTCATCACTGAGAACAAAGATTCACAAGCGAATGTGGATGAAAACATGGAAAGTAACGCTGTTGCAAAGTTTTTTAAACAGAAAAAATTTTCTGGAATGGCATTCCAAGTCCTCAATAGTTCGTTTTCGACACTATTGAAATTGCTCTTCCCCTCTCTCGTCAATCCATGTCTATGGTCTTTAAGATAACTTGTTATGTAAAATTATTTATTTATCTAAGATGCACCTACACTGAATTTATCTGAAAAATAAAAAAGTCGATATTAAGAAAAAAATTGTGATGGCGGAGCGCGGTTAGAGCTTTTCGTTGACTACTTTCAGCCCATCTGGTAAATTTGTTCAGATTGAATATGCTTTGGCTGCTGTAGCTGGAGGAGCCCCTTCAGTGGGCATTAAAGCTGCAAATGGTGTGGTATTAGCAACGGAGAAGAAACAGAAATCCATTCTGTATGATGAGCGAAGTGTACACAACGTGGAGCCAATTACCAAACAGACAGGCTTGGTACATAGTGGCATGGGCCCAGGTCACAGAGTGCTTGTGCACAGAGCTGGAAAACTAGCTCACAATATTATCTTGTTTACCAAGAACCCATTCCCACAGCTCAGCTGGTACAGAGAGTAGCTTCTGTGATGCAAGAATATACCCAATCAGGTGGTGTTCGTCCATTTGGAGTTTCTTTACTAATTTGTGGTTGGAATGAGGGGCGACTTTATTTATTTCAGTCAGATCCATCAGAAGCTTAGTTTGCCTGGAAAGCCACAGCTATGGGAAAGAACTATGTGAATAGAAAAACTTTTCTTGAGAAAAGATATAATGAATATCTAGAACTTGAAGATGCCATTCATACAGCCATATTAACCCTAAAGGAAAGCTTTGAAGGGCAGATGACAGAAGATAACATAGAAGTTGGAATCTGCAATGAAGCTGGATTTAGGAGGCTTACTCCAACTGAAGTTAAGGATTACTTGGCTGCCATAGCAAATGAAGTGACTGAAAATCTGGAATTGCAGATAATCTCTATACTTAAACATGTTTAAAGTATGTTTTGTTTTGCAAACTTTTGCATACTTACTTCTACATGATTTAATGGATCAGTGTTTTTAAAATGATACTTATAACTCATAATAAACTGTTAAATCCAAAAAACACCCAAAAAACTTGTAAATGGAAGATTATAAGAGAAGGTTTCGCGTGCCAGCAAAAGTTACTGGAGTGCCATGTTTGGCACACATGCCAGGGGTTGCCCACCCCTGACCAAGGCTATATTCAGTCACCAATGTCCTTGATTATGGAAAAGGTAGACACTACATATTAAGGTAATTAATTTAATGTGAGGAACCTAATAATTTACAAGTTATCCTAAAACCCCTTCCTTCTCTTCAACCCCAGAATATTATACTATTCTTCATTAAAGACTGGTGAGCTAATCTTCTGACCCAAAAGGAGAATTCAGAGACCATTTACTCTATCCCTCTCATTTTACAGGCAAAGAATATGAACCCAAAGATGTTAAGTGACCAGCCTAAAGTAACATGCAAGTTAGTAGACAGGAACCAGGACTAGAATCCAAGTATACCAGTCTAATGTAGTATCCACTATATATATCTATTACAATAACACATCATGGATTTTTTTCAGGGAAAAGAATACAATACTCATTACCAATTTATAATCAAGTAACTCTGTGAATACATACAAGTTTGTCTGATCACCTGTTCCAATTCCGGGTGGAAAAATTTGGTAATCATAATTATACCTCCAAAGAACCATGTGAGAACTGTATGCTTAGTAAATACATAGTTCTTATCCAATGGATGAATGGTCTGAAAGCAGTGACTTGGACATTATCAGAAGTGGAACCCCATGGGAAAATTTCAAAACGTAACCATTTCATTGTGGTGAGAAAACGTGTGTATGGGGGAGTGTGTGTACAGGTTCAGGGGTATTCATGAGATTAAGTTTTGAATATGCTGGAGCTGAAGTTCTAGACATGTCCAACAAGCAGCTGTACTTATCCACCTGAGGTTCCAATAAGTTCTGGCCTACTGATGACTTGGATAATGGATTCAAGGACAGGAAGACTGTGAGCCAGATGCTAGTCTCTAGTGAAAATGGAGTATTTTCTAGGAAATATATGGAACAGCAAACAGGTTAGGGCTCAACATTATACTTTCAATCACATAGTAGACAAAGAACTTGTATGCAGTATATGTATAGACCTGGAAAACTCACCAGTAAGAAAACACAACCTAACTTTTTAAAATGGACAAAAGAGTTGAACAGTTATATGGATTCCAAATAAGCATATAAAAAATGTTCAACATAAAAAACAAAACAAAAAAAATGTTCAACAGTATTAGCATTGTCAATTCAAATTAAAACCAGGATGAGATACCACTATACACCAAAAGAATGAGTAAAGGTAAAACTTTTCAGTTGGACAGGGGCTGGCAGTGGGGGAAGGAGATGCACATGGAGTATGAGGAAACCTTTTAGGGTGACAGAAATACTTTATATACTTTGTGATGAGAATGACAATAGTTTGTCAAAACTCACAGAATTATATATCTAAGAAGTGAATTTTACTACATATAATTTATATCTCAATAAACCTGACTTAAAGAAAGACCTAAAATAGAAAAAAAGTATATGAAAATTTCTAAAAACAGTATTAATGGTAAATATTTTAAGCAGAAACACACATCTTGTGATATAATAATCAGTATAACTCCTTAGGATTTAGTTTAAGCCTTGACAATTTTTTCAAATTAGCTTTGCAGCTGCAAATTTACTGGATCAAATACTACTGATTTTTTAATGAAACTGAAAAATTTTCATTTAAAGAGTAAATAATTTAATAAATACTTACAATTCGAGCAATTCTCTGTGTGTATTTACAAAAACACTACTCTTCTTTGTCTAGACAGCTTTGAGTGATATTTTTCTTGAACTCTTGTCTTTCATCATTCTTCTTGAGTGGATTTAATTTCCAAGTAGTCACAAAATATGTTTTACCTCTGGCTTATTGCAAATACACATTACTTTTTAAAATTTGATATCGACTATTCTCTTTTTCTAATATGGAATGCCTTCCTTTATCTTTCTTACTTACGAAAAAGAAGCTAAGACTTCAACATGACAACCTAATTGATTTTCATGATCTACTTCCACGGGGCCTGTCACCGGCTGGCATATCCATAGGGGCCAAAGGCTGCCATTTCAAAACCTCCTGTAGGAGTTCAGAAAGAATTAAAACAGCAGCATTCATTGTTGCAGTTCCCTAACTGCACCTGCAGTGTTAGTGATCATCACATATGTAACACTATTTAGAGAATGTTTTGTACTTATACCCACAAGGTGCAATCTCTAACTGAAATTCAGCCCAGTCTTCCTGTAGTTATATGCAATCTCAGAGCCCAAGGACAATATCCTTAGCACTAAAATGAAAAGCATTAACCCCAATGACACCATCTGGAGTTTTTCTTTTATTATATACTTTCAATGCATTGAAATCTAAGGTATGTTAACAACACCTACACAAATGGAATGTATTACAACTTACTCTGCTTTAGTGGAAAAATGTACCCCATAACTACATCTATCCAAAGAAACATATGTATTCCTATCATCTGGCAATACATACTTCATTTACTAGGATATTAAAAACATTTAAACCATCCACTTTAAACCTGTCTATAATATCATATTAGGATATAAAAATAGATCATTATGTAGGTATCTATTTCCCAATCTTTGCTGTTTCATCAAAAGAGGTTAAGCTTGTACTTCTCCACTGTACTGACCAAGATTTCTCTAACATGTCAACCATATATTATGTTTTATTCCAATCTGTTCTATTTTGAAGATGCCACACCAATGATCACTAGACTAGGAAGAAAGCCTGTAAGAAATGAAACTAGATTTTTAAAATTTACCTTGATTGTTGAATGTATTACAGGTGTCTCCTTTTTACCCCATTGACCCCCTCTACCTCACACTAGCCCCCGCCCCAGGCCTTCACCACACTATTGTCTGTGTCCATTGGTTATGTATTTATGCATATAAGTCCTTTGGTTAATCTTTTTCCCCTGCCCCCTTCCTTCGGAGATTTGTCAGTCTGTTTCATGCTTCTATGTCACTGGATCTATGTTGTTCATCAGTTTATTTTGTTCATTAGATTCCACATATGAGTAAGATCATGTGATACTTGGCTTTCTCTGACAGAAACTGAATTTGTTTCTTAAAAAAACTCCAACAGATTGCTTCTATGTGGATTAGCATCATTCACATCTGGGCTAATCAAGGTGCTTTACAATTAAGTAAAAATTAGAACTATAATCACTAATTATAAGCAACACTTAGCTTTTAGGGAAGCTGCTTGTTTGTTTAGGAAGAAAAGACTTGGCTGACACCCCAAGTTATTCCCTCTGCATTCCTATAATAATAGTACAGATATTTTAGCTAACAAAAGTCATACATAACCTAACTGAAGGCAAATATTGAGGTCTTCAGAAAAAGATCTCTATGGAACAGTACATTTAAGTCTAGTGATTTGCCCTGTCTCATGTACCAAATCAACACAGTAGTGATACCATTTAAGATCCTGAAATAAATCAGACTAGGCATGAAGAGTTATCAGTGAGGACTGGAATTTTAATCAGTATTTAAAATATAAACCCTAGAAATGACATTAATTTTTTAAACAACTGATGCTAAATGATATTCATTTCTAACAGGTTTGATAACATTTAAAATACAAAAAAAGATAAGATAATGGGAATTATGCATACTTTTAAAAAATGTACTCTGGATTGAAAACCTATTTGAAGAAATAATGACAGAAAACTTCCCCTACCTGGTGAAAGAAATAGACTTACAGGTCCAAGAAGCACAGAGAACCCCAAACAAAAGGAATCCAAAGAGGACCACACCAAGACACATCATAATTAAAATGCCAAGAGCAAAAGACAAAGAGAGAATCTTAAAAGCAGCAAGAAAAAGAAACTCAGTTACCTACAAGGGAATACCCATACGACTGTCAGCTGATTTCTCAACAGAAACTTTGCAGGCCAGAAGGGAGTGGCAAGAAATATTCAAAGTGATGAATACCAAGAACCTACAACCAAGATTACTTTATCCAGCAAAGCTATCATTCAGAAGTGAAGGTCAGATAAAGAGCTTCACAGATAAGGAAAAGCTAAAGGAGTTCATCACCACCAAGCCAGTATTATATGAAATGCTGAAAGGTATTCTTTAAGAAGAGGAAGAAGAAGAGAAAGGTAAAGATACAAATTATGAACAACAAATATGCATCTATCAATAAGTGAATAAATAATCTGAGAATAAACTGGTGATTATAATAGAACCAGGGACATAGAAAGGGAATGGACTGACTATTCTTGGGGGGGAAAGGGGTGTGGGAGATGCGGGAAGAGACTGGACAAATGAGGACAGTGGGTGGGGAGTGAGGGCGGAGGGTGGGGCAGGACCTGGGAGGAGGGAGTTATGGAGGGGAAAAAGAGGAACAAATGTAATAATCTGAACAATAAAGATTTAATTTAAAAAAAAAGCCAAAAAATAAAATAAAAAATGTACTCTAGAAACTTTGATGGAGGTGGTTGATGTATACTAGGTGTACCAGTTAATAATGTGGATTTTTTTTTCAATAGATGGAGTTACACATATGTTGATATGTATGCGATTTGATATATATGCTATTTTGTTGTATTGACAGCAAGCTTCAAAACTTCATATGTCAAATTTGTTGAAGGTGTTAACACTTAAACATGTCAAATATCGTGCCAAAAAAAGGAGCATTTTAGGAAGTTTTAATTCATTACTATATTTTGAAGAAAAAGTTATCGTATACTTTGGGAAGCTTATGGTGAACATGCTCCATCTCAAGATACTTGTGAACGCTGGTTTAAACGCTTTAAAAGTGATGATTTCAATGTGAAAGACCAAGAATGTCCAGGCCAACTGAAAAAGTTTGAAGACCAACAATTACAAGCATTATTGGATGAAGATGCCTGTCAAACTCAAAAACAACTTGCAGAAAGATTAAATGTTGCTCAGCAAACAATTTCCACTCATTTACAAGCAATGGGAAAGATTTTAAAGGAAGGAAAATGGGTGCCACATCAACTGAACGAAAGACAAATGGAAAACCAAAAAGTCATCAGTAAAATGTTGCTTCAACGGCATGAAAGAAAGTCTTTTTTGCATCGAATTGTGACTGGCGATGAAAAGTGGATTTATTTTGAGAATCCCAAATGCACAAAATCATGGGTTGCTCCAGGTCAACCATCAACATCGACTGCAAGGCCAAATCGCTTCAGAAAGAAGACAATGCTCTGAGTTTGGTGGGATCAGAAAGGTGTGGTGTATTATGAGCTTCTAAAACCAGGTGAAACCATTAATACTGATCGCCACTGACAACAAATAATCAATTTGAATCATGCTTTGATCAGAAACGACCAGAATGTGCCAGAAGACACAGCAAAGTAATTTTGCTTCATGATGACATACCATCATACTCCTCAAAACCAGTTAAAGACACGTTAAAAGATCTTGCCTGGGAAGTATTAACCCACCCACCGTATTCACCAGACATTGCTTCTTCAGATTACCACTTGTTCTGAACAATGGCACATGCACTTTCTGAGCAGCACTTCAAAACATACGTAGAAGAGGAAAATTTGTCTCTGAATGGTTTGCCTCAAAACAAGAAAAGTTCTATTGGGACATTATCCACAAATTACCTGAAAATGGGGGAAATGTGTAGCTAGCAATGGACATTACTTTGAATAAAGCACTTTTGATGTTTCTCTTGAAATTATCGTGTTTTCTTTGATTAAAAAATCCACCATTATTAACTGGTACACCTAGTATGTGAGTGCACATGCACACTTAAACCAGGTGTGAATAGTAGAAAAGAGTTGGTTATTTTCCTAATACAAAAATTCAGCTTTATCATTTTTAAATGCTTAAAAGCTGGACTTCATTACCTAGAAACAATTTCTAAAACCATCATTTATTTGTTTATTTATTCTACAAATATTTGAGTACTTGTTATGATCCAAGTAAATACAATGTTGAATAAGACAAACAAGGTACATATAATCTGGCAATTATAAAATTTTAGAGTTACAAAGTTTTCTATTCAGATTAGATATACATGCAAGGGCACTAACTGCAGGGGTGGGGAATACTTCATGAAGTGACATCTAAAGTGAACCCCAAAATATACATGAAAATGGCAGGAGAGGTAGAGAAGAAAGAATATTTTAGGCTGAGAGGATCGCCTTTAAAAAAATGCAA
This sequence comes from Myotis myotis, assembly GCF_014108235.1. Classification (NCBI taxonomy): domain Eukaryota; kingdom Metazoa; phylum Chordata; class Mammalia; order Chiroptera; family Vespertilionidae; genus Myotis; species Myotis myotis. The sequence continues at coordinate 194,818,146 of NW_023416324.1, forward strand.
AAGTGAAAAAAAAAGAATGAGCTAAGAAACTGGTAGTCACAAGAATCAATCATTAAATTGGTGCTACTAATAAAAACCAAAATAACTCTCATTGATTGAGATCTTACTTATACACTGCTTCTAGTATTTACACTTTGTCAACTATCATTATCCCCATTTTATAAAAGAATAAATTTAAGGGTCAAAAATAACCTTAGGAAAATTCAAAATGATTGAGTCCTCAAAGAAGATTACTGGGAGTCCTCTCCAGGGTGCCATTCCAGGTTATCTCAACCTTTCCACCTTTCTTTGTCTGAGATGTTTTTAAAGTCCACAAATTAGAGGTAATTGATAACAATGCAAGTGATTATTTTTATGGATAAGCATGTTAACTTTGTCCAGTGGAGTTGTAACTGATTTCTCTCCCCATGTGGAAAAAGTCAGCTTTGAATCTATTAAGCAATTTTGTATCTTATATTCCTGGTGGCCTACATAGGTGCCCACTCTTTGCATTCTCCTTTGAGCTATTTGTAGTATCTCACTAATTACTATTAATTAATGAGTTAAGTAATACCTTTGGAGTGTGTTTATGTATATACTAGTTGCCCAGTACACGGATTCATGCACACTGAAAGAAATTAATTAGAAGAAATATTTTTAATATCGCTATTCTCACCATTTCTCTAAAATAGAAGTGTCAGAGATGAAAGAAAATTAGTAAAATGTATATGAAAAGAATATATAAATTAACTAATAAACAATAACAACATGATATAACAACAACAAAGACACGATATGAAAACAACAAAAACATGATATAAAAACAACATTGATATGAACAACAAAGTGACAACAAATACATATCAATCAACAAGTGAATCTAAAAATCAAATGAATAAAAAATCTGATGAACAGAATAAACTGGTGAATGTAATAGAATCAGGGGCATGGAAATGGAACAGACTGACAATTATCAGGGGGAAGGGGGTGTGGGGGGTGTAGGAAGAGACTGGACAAAGATCTTACAACTATGGACGAGGGCAGTGGGGGGGCAAGGACCTGGGGTGGGGTGGGAACCAGGTGGAGGGGAGCTAAGGGGGGGAAAAGAGGAACATCTGTAATAATCTGAACAATAAAGATTAAAAATTGATAAAAACAGTAACTGATAAATTGATTAAACTTTTTCTAATATCTTCTTGTATACCACATTAAGAGTATAAACACTTTCAGAGTGCTTGACTAATTTCCCTTGTGATGAAGTATTTACAACTTTAACATCCCACGCTCTTTGAACTCGAGAGAAAGCAACATATAACCATGTCCGAAAATGGGTTCAGGTAGGAATATTCCTACTCTGTCTACAGTTTGTCCTTGTGATTTATTAATAGTCATCACAAATGCTGGCATCACGGGAAACTGTTTTGAAATTAATTTAAATGGGAGGCCAGTGTCAGACGGGGACAAATCAATTCTTGGATTCAGAACAATCTCTCCTTCCCAGATCCTGTTAATACTTCAGTTTTGATTATGTTAGGTCACAATCTTTTGATAATAAATCTAGTACCATTACAAAGATGCCATTTACTACTAATTTTTCTCAGTAGCATGATGATTGCACCTACTTTCAATTTTAATTTATGACACGGCATTCCTGAAGGTATAATACTATTAAGAAATTTGATGGGAAATTTTTCCTTGAGAGCATCATCCATTGAATCGATGGGGTTATCACTCAAATAGTTGTGAAAATCTCCACTGAGTATATCCAAAATTTCTTCACTTAATTTATGAATGTGATCAATTTTTTGGACAAAGAATTGCACATTTAGATATATTTTTAATATTATCTATAGATATACTATTTCCAAAGGTAGTTTCAATAATAGATCTGTTACAAATCATTTCATAGGGGATTTCAATAACATCTATTCCTAAATAAAAACTGCTATCAAGTTTGCCATCTCCAAGTTTTACTAACCATTCGCTATAAGCAGAATCCCCTAATCTCTTATTTGTTTTAAGAGACAACTGTCTGAAACATCCCCAAACACTACAGTACTTGAAACTTGTTTGTACTATGGCCGATCACATAGCATGCAGCACAACACTGAGACATTGTGAAAAATTCCCTCTGAAAAGAGAACTGTCCCACCAAATGCAGCATTCAAATTGGCACCAGCGAGCGCTTTATATGTATTGCGCATGTGCGAGTCAAAGTTTATTTTTAAATTGCCAGTGTGTCATATGTACCGGTCGGTCAGATGGATGGATGGATGTCAGTCAACTTAGCCTTTTATCTATACAGATTATGAGTCATAATTTTACCTTTTTAAAAAATTATCCTTTAATACCCCAAAGCACAATGAGTCAGAATCTGAAGGTTTATGTGGCTTTTATAATGGTTTCTAGGACAAAGTTCTTTCCTTTACCCACCACCCACTTCTCTCCTTTTACTCTTGAATGTTAATTCCAACGTAATTTTTGTAACACCTCTTGAAAAGGATCCCACCAAGTTTTTGATAGTCCATCTGATAAAACTTACTGAAAAGTACGGCATGAGACTACTTTCATTCTCTCACTAACTTCTTCATATAACTGTAATTCCTCAGCCTCTATAGAACGAAAAAGGAAAATAAAAGTACCTTCTCTCATTCCAAGGCCTTTCTCAGTCAGGCAACCACAAAAAGAAAGAATGAGCCTACAATTCATGCCATGTAGTCTCTATCAGGCATAATTCAAATCAAATCCCATCAGGCAAAGTCTGGGATAATTAAAATGTACTGACATAATAAATAAGAGAACAGTGGTGACCTGGGGGAGAACTTACGAAACCTTGTCTCCTGCTTTTGCTGAATATTCTTTTTGTTATGTTAGATTCACTTTCTTGGCCTTGCCTTTTTGAAAATTATGGTTTCTATTGCAAAACTTATATCTAGTGACAAAATCTCAAACCTGTACAATGGAAATTGGATGGTAAATTTCATTGCAATATAAAATGTACAACATCAAAATAGGCCACTGTTATGGTATTCATTCAATTCACAAAGAAACTGTAAAAACTTTAATTTAAAAAGCAAGAAAAATCCAGAGCACACACTTACATAAAGATGTATTTGTTTACCTACTTAACAAAATTGACAGTAGGAAGCTTCTTTGCATGTTACAATGACACGTGTTAAAGGTATACTTCTTTCGAACCAAACATTTACCCTTCGCCACTGGTGAAAGGCAACAAGATCTCTACAAAATCTCATCTTTTTTAATAAATTTTGCATGAAAACATGTTATCCTGGTACAAAGTTGCCTGCTGTCACATTCGAAGTGTGATAAATGTTTAATGAAAACAACACCACACAGCTTGGTGTCAGACAACAGCTATCACACAGCCCTGCTTTGATCCAAACAGACACTTAAAAGGAGTTCTAAGCACACCCTGCACCACAGAACTCTATAACCTATATGCAAATAGGGGTAAATTAGCATAAATGACTTTCTGCTGCATAAAGAAATAAGAGATAAGGAAAAATATGACAGGAGTATGTAACTACTGTCAAAACTCAAGGGTCCAGCATTCCCAAATCACAACATCTTCTGCCAAGCACTTGGTAAGAAAAACCTCATCAACAGGAATTTATTACATGAAACGCTACAATTGAAGACACTGGAACACTGCCAAGGTCAAAGCCATAACTAACATATCTATAAAGTATGACTACTACATGGTACTGGACTGCTTTTATACACCACTTCAAACACTTATTGCTTTGGAAATATTGTTATCCCCATTTAACAGAAGAATAAATTAAGACTCAAAAAGAATAACTTGTCCTATAAGGAAAAAAGTTGACTTAAAATGAGCAAAAATTGTAATTTTTTGCAATTTAACTTTACCAAGATGTAAACACCTTAACACACTTTAAACAGATAAACTACTCAAAACGGCTACATGTTCAAAGGTAGCAATTCCTATGAACAAAAGTATATATTCCCTCCATTGAGATGTTTTCTGCATTTTTAGTCTATAAAGACCTACCTAAAATAGTTGTGATATACCTAATATCTAATTGCACTGAATAGTCAACTTTTTAATGAAAGATTTCATAAATAGGTAACTATAGGCTGTGGGCTATATTTGAAGCCCAATTTCACTGCTATCCCAGTGGCTTCAATACCTATTCTCAGAAAGCTTGAAAGTCAATTGATTTAGTGGAAGTCACATTTCAGTACAAGAAATTCTATTTAGCTCCAGCCAGTTTGGCTCAGTGGATAGAGTGTCAGACTGAAGGCTTTGATACCCTTCAAGGGCACATGCCCGGGTTGCAGGCTCCTTCCCCAGTAGGGGGCGTGCAGGAGGCAGCCAATCAATGATTCTCTCTCATCATTGATGTTTCTATCTCTCTTTCCCTCTCCCTTCCTCTCTGAAATCAATAAAAATATATTTTAAAAAAAGAAATTCTATTTAAATATATTCCCCTCCCGATACCCACCGAAAATAACTACTTCAGTTGTCAGGTTATGTATATGTATGTCTGGGGCGAAATTCTGACCTCTCCCTAAAATTATAAAGCTTCGGAAAGTTATGTGAAGGAAGAAAAGTATAAAGTCAACTGTCTGAACAAAATATTCCAGAAGTCTTGATGGGTACATTTCTGAGAACAGTATCCATCTACTGAAAAGCTAATATGGGAATAATAAGTGTTAGATGCTTACTATTATTATGTCCCCTGTAAGTAAAGATTTTGTTCATACCTCATGTAGTAATGATTAAATCATTACTTTATTTGAAACTTCACTGGCTTCTCATTGCCTTCAGAATTAACTCTAAACTCCTTGACATAACTTATAAGGTATTCTAGTAATCATCTCTCATCATTATTTCTCTTCTACTCTAAACCAAGCTCTATAAGACTTCAGTTCCTCAAATACCTACCTTGCTTGCCTCCAAGTCTTTCCATATGAAGTTCATTTTGCATGCAACATTCTTTCCCATCTCTTTCTTCCTTCAATGTATAAACATCTCTTCTTTTGAGAGCCGCTCCCTGACATGTTGACCAGTCTAGATCAACCAACTTACCTCATGTACATAGAAATATCTTTCAACCAGTAAGTGTCAAAAATGAAGATGAAGAAATAAAAAGGAAAAAAAAGAAAACAAAAAAAGACAAAGAAGGAAAAAAAATTTAAAAAGAACAAAGAAAAAAAACAAAAAACTGAAGATGAAAGCCAATATGCTGAGACTGGCCTGTTGGAAGGATAAAAAGGGCCTGGGTCTGCTTACCTCCAAACTATTTGTTATATTAGCAATAATGGCTAAAACCAGATGTTTGTCAACCAGATGTTGACAAACTACAATCCTTGGGCCAAATCTTGCCAACTATCTAGTTTAGGTTTTACTGGAGCACAGTCATGCTGTTCATTTCGTATTATCTATAGCTGCTTTTGTGCTGGAAGGGCAGAGTTCAATAGTTGCAATAGAGACATATGGCCTAGAAAGCCTAAATTATTTACTATCTAGCCTTTTACAAAAAAAATGTTGCTGTCCCTGGTTTTGTTAGTTATGACCAAAGCAGCCTTGCTATTATGATGCTACTGTAATTACTTATATATCTTCCCTTCTATATGTGCTTATTTATGGACCTGCATGAAATACCCTACCATTATGTCCCTATTCCCTAACAGTACTTGACAAATAGAAGGCATTTAAATACTATTGACTAAACAAATGAATAAATGAATGAATGAGCATATCTGATCAATTACCAATAAATATTTATTAACAACTAACATGTACATTACGTACTATGAGTAATACAAAAGAGTATAAGACACATTCTCGGTAGAATAGCTTAAATCACAGATTTAGGAAATAAACACATACTTTTTTAAAAAAGATAAATCATTTTTGTAACAAAGGAGGGTGTATCTGTACATACATAAATACTATCATATTAACTGTATATACTAACACACACACCTTGCAAAAAAAACACCTGACTTCAGGATATACCTAAAGGTATGAATTTGTGTGTTCTTAGCACTAACCAGTAGACAGGGCACCCTGACATAGCACCACCCTGTACTACAGTCTACTAAAATCATGGAAGTGACCAAATCAGGCTACTCACAGCTTTTTGGTATCAGTACCCAGGGCCCTTCAACTGGCCCTCTCGTTTGGACTTTGTTCACTCACTCCCTTTACTGAGTAAGAAGTAATGACAAATACAGAATGGGTTTCTGAATCTTTTATCCAGGAATGAGTCACCTGAACACCTCAACACTGAATGAAACAAGAGTCTAACCTGTAAATTTGGCCCAGACCCTACCAAATGAGAACCTTTCCTGAAACCACCTGACCTCCATGTCTTAGTCACACTCTAATTTTTCTTACCTTTAAAATTCACAAAATAATGCTTTATATAATGTCAATTTTATACAACTGTGCAAATATTACTCTAAAAAGTTAAAAGTTAGTGAGATTAAAAAGCAAAAATGTAATGAGTATTAAAAAGCATAGTCATATTTCTCATAGTCATATAGTATCCTATCTAATAATAGAGAAACATGGTAATTAACCGTAACTTCACTACCCTTCCCATTGGCTAATCAGCAAGATATGCAAATTAACTGCCAGCCAAGATGGCGGCCAGCAGCCAGGCAGCTGAAGCGAACAGGAGGCTTGCTGTCTCCAGTTAAGGAGGAAGCCAAGGTTCCCCACCTGCCGCTGCGGACCTCTGAGCTGCAGTCTAAGAAACATTGTTGCAATTACAGAAGGTAAATAAATCCCAGAAACCTGCTTTCAGCCCTCAGAGCTGGAGCTAGAAGGACCGCAACAGTGTTACAATTATAGAACCCAAACAAATCCAGATACCTGCTTTCAGCAGCCAAGGTCTCAGAGCTGGAGCTGAGCCTCAGAGCTAAAGCCGGCTCTCAGTTCCAGTGACAGCCATAGAAGGTAAATAAATCCCAGAATAACAAAAAAAAAGAAAAAAAGGAGAGGCTGGGAACTTCAGTCACCCGCCAGCCTGAACACGTCCCTCAGCACCTCACCCAGGCTGGCCAGGTACCCCAGTGGGGACCCCCACCCTGAAGGGTGTGTGACCAGCTGAAAACAGCCATCATCCCCTCATCCAGGCTGGCCAGGCACCCAAACGGGACCCCCACCCTGATCCGGGACACCATTCAGGGCAAACTAGCTGGACCCCACCCGTGCACCAGGCCTCTATCCTATATAGTAAAAGGGTAATATGCAAACTGACCCTAACAGCAGAAAGATTGGGAATGGCTGGTCACTATGACACACACTGACCACCAGGGGGCAGACGCTAAATGCAGGAGCTGCCCCCTGGTGGTGAGGGCGCTCTCACATGGAGGAGCTCTGTTCAGCCACAAGCCAGGCTGATGGCTGCCAGCACAGCGGTGGTGGTGGGAGCCTCTCCTGCCTCCTCAGCAGCGCTAAGGATGTCTGACTGCAGCTTAGGTCTGCTCCCTGCTGGCAAGTGGGCATCCCCCAAGGGCTGCCAGAGGGCTGTCTGATTGCCATCTTAGGCCCAATCCCCCGAGGAGCGGGCCTAAGCCAGCAAGTGGTCATCCCCTGAGGGGTCCCAGACTGCGAGAGGGCACAGGCCGTGCTGAGGGACTCCCCCCCCCCCCCCACGAGTGCACAAATTTTTGTGCACCGGGCTCTAGTCTAAAGTATAAACCTAAAGGGAAAAAAGGAACAAGAAGCAAGGCAGTTCCTTCATTGACATAATTTATTCATTCTTTTAGTCCATACTTTCCAGTCTCAGAAACCTATTCTACATCTCTTCAAACCTATCATCCTCCCAAGTTTCTCCCTTTATCAATAGATTTCCCCCACACACTCTCTGATCCTCATTCCATTCTACTAACTCTGGCTAACTCAGCTTCCCTATTCTCACAGCCAGATATCTAACACTATCTCCTCTCCTATAACATTTAAAATTTAAAAAGAACAGAAGTCAGAATTTTTCAGGATCACAACTACTTAGTTTGTAATAATGATTGTGGGGTAATCATGAGAAAGAAAGTAACATAATAATGTTATCCTATTCCAAAATCCATTACAAATTTATTATTTCAACAAACACTTAAAGTCAACAATCTAGGGAGATTTATATAATATTACTGTAAATCTGGAAATGAAATATAAACAGACAGACAACTGGGAAAAGAAAAGGATTAGAGAAGAGTTCTATATCCTTTAATAAACTTAATTCTTCATAGAATCAAGGTCTCAAAAAACCATATCGAAGATCCTGGTAAGCTCTTCAACTTAACACTAAAATCTGATTGATACATCAAAAATAAACACTTTTTATTGAAGTATTAAAGTGAATATATGTAAGGTGTTGAAAGACTGACAAAAGCGGATAAATTCCTAGATGTTTTACTTCATAGAATAAGAGATCCCAATGTCAGTTTTGAGTAAAACAACTAAAAAGCTGTAATTTAAGCTACTAACCCAAACTTATTATTTCATTTTAACAGCTTTTAATTTAATAAACAGTTATGAGTGAATTTCACCCTCCAAATGGACAGAGCTAGAGTAACTGTTTCAATAATATCAATTCCAGAAAAAATAAATTCCAGGTCCTGTATGCACAGACACTCTAACATATACATACACCTTAATATTGACCAAGTCCCCATTCTATACTGAAAGAGACCTAACCAATAGTAAAACGTTCAGTAGTCTTCAAATTTTAAATTCATACTTATGATAAGCAAAACTGAATGTAGAACTTTTCTAAAGAATTATGCAAATTTTCCTTTACTGAGATACTAAGCTTTGATAGTGCTGTTTATTTTGTGTCTACGATTTGTTACATAAGTAAATAAAAATAGGAATAGAAAACACAGTAAAAATTTGAGATAACTATTTTGGTTTAGTCCTTTTTCTTTCCCTAATGTATTCACCTCTTTTTTCCATCCAAGAAAAACCTCCAAGAATGAAATTAGTTTGAACACTGCCATAGAATCACTGAGTTAACTCTTAAGATTTGCTTAACGTTCATGGAAATATCAACTTACCCCCGTTTAATGTTGTGTAATTCCTTGTCCTTGCCTTTATCCTTCTCCTTTTCTCTTTTCTCCTTATCTCTGCCTTTACGTCGTTCTCTATCCCGAGATCGACTACGGGTTCTTCTGTGACTAGACCTTTCACTGCTTCGACTATGGGAACGTGGACGAGGTCTTGACCTGGACCTATAGTAAGTAGATTTTATTAAATACATTTAGTGCATATCTTGTATTATGAAAAGAAAATAAACTTTAAAATTATGTGAAAGAAAATAATTTAGTTTAATTCTGTGAAACAAACATCTAAGTATGATTATTTACAAATAAGCACTCTCAGTTAAAATGATACATAAGGGGTATATATATTGTCAACTTTACAGGAAATTAAAGTTTAGTCAAAAAGTGCAAGTAAAAGTCTTAAAGGTTCAAATCAAGTCTTTTTTTTTTTTTTTTTTTTAAAGAAAAAGGTTGCTTTATTGTTCAGAAGCTTAAACACATAATAAAAATGAATGCTTTTTCAGATATGAGACTTTTTTTTCCTATATAAGTGTTATACAGGTGTTGGCAAAAGTAGGTTTATAGTTGTATCAAATCAAGTCTTGATTACTCAACTGTCATCCAAAATAAAATGGAAACTTCATGATGACCAAAGGGTCAATTCATAAGTAAAAATCACACAAAATATGTTTATCTGACCACAGCATAATTAAATTAGAATTCAATAACAATAAAACATCTTGAAAAAAACCCAAATATCTAAAAACTAAATAATATACTTCTAAATAATTCATGTACCACTAAGAAATTACAATAAAAATTTTAAATGTTTAAACTAAATGATAATGAAAATACAACATAGGAGAATTTGTAGATGAAGACATGTTTAGCAGGGTTATTTATAGCTTTAAATGTTTATGTTAAAAAGAAGGTCTAAAATCAATTACCTAAAGTTTCACCTTAAGAACCTAGAAAAAGAAGAGCAAAGTAAAAACAAGGTAGGTGGAAGGAAGGAAACATTAGAGAGCAAAATCAATGTACTAGGAAGCAATAAAGAAATTTAACAAAGCCAAAATCTGGTCCTCTAAGAATATCAATAAATTTGGTAAATCCCTAGCTAGACCTATCAAGCAAAAATGAAAAGATCAAGCACAAATGATCAAAACTTAAGAATGTGGGTGACAGAAAGATAACATGACCTAAGCCTGGGAATTTAGGATATATGTTGGTCTGGAAGAGAATTACATGGGTATCAGTGGTAGTAATGTCTATCCTCTTTTAGCCTTAATGAGTTCACTCAGTAAATGAAGAGCATTATCTATATACTAGAAGCCCGGTGCACAAAATCTGTGCACTGAGGAGGGATGCACGGGGGTGGGGGGGGGGGGGTGTCCCTCAGCCCGGCCTGCGCCCTCTCGGAGTCCGGGACCCCTCAGAGGATGACCGTCTGCCAGTTTAGGTCCGCTCCCCACGGAGTGGGCCTAAGCTGGCAGATGGACTACCATCTCACAGTCTAGGACCCCTCGCTCCTTACCACCTGCCTGCTCGCTGCTCCTTAGTGCTGGCGCGGAGGTGGGAGAGGCTCCCGCCACCGCCACCATACTTGCCAGCCATGAGCCCAGCTTCTGGCTGTGTGGTACTCCCCTTGTGGGAGCGCACTGACCACCAGGGACAGCTCCTGCGTTGAGCATCTGCCCCCTGGTGGTCAGTATGCGACATAACAACCGGTCGTCCCGCCATTCAGTCAATTTGCTATTTGGCTTTTATTATCTATAATAATAAAAGCGTAATATACTAATTAGACCAAACGTCCTTTCGGATATCCTTCCGGAAGACCTTCTGGATGAAGCCGGGGCTGTAAGTGAAGCCCAGGTCTCAGGTGCCTGCCGGCAGCCAGAGGGAAACTTGGGTCCCAGGTGCTAGCCAATGGCCGGAGGGAAGCCTAAGTACCAGGTGCCAGAGGGAAGCTGGTGCAGGCAGCCGGGAGAAGGAAGGCCTACTCTTGCACAAATTTTGTGCATTGGGCCTCTAGTATAGGATTTAAAAGGCTAAATGACTGACCATCCATCCAACCGACCGACCGACTGGCCGGTACATATGACGCACACTGCCCATTTAAAAATAGTCGTTTACTCACGCATGCACGATGCATATAAAACTCTCGGAATGGATATTATTGAAATCCCCCATGAAATTATTTGTAATGGATCTATTATTGAAGCTATCTTTGGAAATAGTATATCTATAGATAATATTAAAAATATATCTAAATGTGCAATTCTTTGTCAAAAAATGAGCACGTTCATAAAAAAATGAATAAATTTTGGATATAGTTGATGGAGATTTTCACACCTATTTGAATGATGATTCCATCAATTCAACGGATGATGCCGAAAAGGAAAATTTTCCCATGGAATTTCTTAGTAGTATTACACCTTCGGGAATGCCATATCATAAATTAAAATTGAAAGTAGGTGCAATCATCATGTTACTAAGAAATCTTAATAGTAAATGGGGTCTTTGTAATGGTACTAGATTTATTATCAAAAGATTGCAACCTAACATAATTGAAGCTGAAGTATTAACAGGATCTGCGGAAGGAGAGTTTGTTCTGAATCCAAGAATTGATTTGTCCCCGTCTGACACTGGCCTCCCATTTAAATTAATTTCAAAACAGTTTCCCGTGATGCCAGCATTTGTGATGACTATTAATAAATCACAAGGACAAACTGTAGACAGAGTAGGAATATTCCTACCTGAACCTGTTTTCAGACATGGTCAGTTATATGTTGCTTTCTCTCGAGTTTGAAGAGCGTGGGATGTTAAAGTTGTAAATACTTCATCACAAGGGATATTAGTCAAGCACTCTGAAAGTGTTTTTATTCTTAATGTGGTACACAAGAAGATATTAGAATAAGTTTAATCAATTTATCAGTCATTGTTTTTATCAATGTTGTTTTTATATCATGTCTTTGTTGTTATATCATGTTGTTATTGTTTATTAATCAATTTATATATTATTTTCATATACAATTTACTAATTTTGTTTCATCTCTGACACTTCTATTGTAGAGAAATGGAATATAGAATAGCGATGTTAAAATATTCCTTCTAGGGGGAGAACCAAGATGGCGGCATAGGTTCACGCCGGAGTTTGCTGCCTTGAACAACTACTTCAAAAGTGAAACTAAAAAACGGAACGGACATCACCCAGAACCACTGGAACGCTGGCTGAGTGGAAGTCCTACAACTAGGAGGAAAGAGAAACGCATACGGACACTCAGAGGAGGCGCAGTGCTGAAGTCAAATTCTGAGGTGCGGAGTGCGCGGAGTGGGCTGGCGGCGGAGGGCGCAGTTGGCGTTTTCAATCGGGAGGGAGTCGCAGACTCTGAGCTCCAGATACAGGCGAGTCTTTAGGGATCCAGACTCAAACGGGAGAAGCGGGACTGTCTGGCTTCGGTCAGAGCGAGTGCAACTTTCTCTCCGAGCTTTGCAGTGGGTGCTGGGACTCAGAGAGGCAGAGCCCCTGGGGACGGGACTGAGAGCCGCCATAACTGCTCTCTCCGGCCCACCCTGTTGATCCTGTGCGACCCACCCCGCCTAAGCCCTGCACAGAGGCATTTGCCGGATAGCCTCAGGCAAACGCCAGATTAGCACCTCCCTAGAGGACAGAAGTTGTCTCACTGCAGACACAGCTGATTCTCATAGCCACTTGGCCTGGAGGTCAAACCCTCCCTGGTATTAGCTACAACAATCAAGGTTTAACTATAAGACTGCGCACAAAGACCACTAGGGGGTGCACCAAGGAAGCATAACAAAATGCGGAGACAAAGAAACAGGACAAAATTGTCAATGGAAGATATAGAGTTCAGAACCACACTTTTAAGGTCTCTCAAGAACTGGTTAGAAGCCGCCGATAAACTTAATGAGATCTACAAGAAAACTAATGAGACCCTCGATGTTATATTGGGGAACCAACTAGAAATTAAGCATACACGGACTGAAATAACGAATATTATACAGACTCCCGACAGCAGACCAGAGGAGCGCAAGAATCAAGTCAATGATTTGAAATGCGAGGAAGCAAAAAACACCCAACCGGAAAAGCAAAATGAAAAAAGAATCCAAAAATGCGAGGATAGTGTAAGGAGCCTCTGGGACAGCTTCAAGTGTACCAACATCAGAATTATAGGGGTGCCAGAAGATGAGAGAGAGCAAGATATTGAAAACCTATTTGAAGAAATAATGACAGAAAACTTCCCCCACCTGGTGAAAGAAATGGACTTACAGGTCCAAGAAGCGCGGAGAACCCCAAACAAAAGGAATCCAAAGAGGACCACACCAAGACACATCATCATTAAAATGCCAAGAGCAAAAGATAAAGAGAGAATCTTAAAAACAGCAAGAGAAAGAAACTCAGTTACCTACAAGGGAATACCCATACGACTGTCAGCTGATTTCTCAACAGAAACTTTGCAGGCCAGAAGGGAATGGCAAGAAATATTCAAAGTGATGAATACCAAGAACCTACAACCAAGATTACTTTATCCAGCAAAGCTATCATTCAGAATTGAAGGTCAGATAAAGAGCTTCACAGATAAGGAAAAGCTAAAGGAGTTCATCACCACCAAACTAGGATTATATGAAATGCTGAAAGGTATCCTTTAAGAAGAGGAAGAGGAAGAAAAAGGTAAAGATACAAATTATGAACAACAAATATGCATCTATCAACAAGTGAATCTAAGAATCAAGTGAATAAATAATCTGATGAACAGAATAAACTGGTGATTATAATAGAATCAGGGACATAGAAAGGGAATGGACTGATTATTCTTGGGGGGGAAAGGGGTGTGGGAGATGCGGGAAGAGACTGGACAAAAATCGTGCACCTATGGATGAGGACAGTGGGTGGGGAGTGAGGGCGGAGGGTGGGGCGGAACTGGGAGGAGGGGAGTTATGGGGGGAAAAAGAGGAACAAATGTAATAACCTGAACAATAAAGATTTAATTAAAAAAAATAAATAAAAAATAAAAATAAAATAAAATAAAATATTCCTTCTAGTTAATTTCCTTTCAATATGCACAAATCTGTGCACTGGGCCACTAGTTGTATCATAAAATCACATTTTTTTTAATACATATATAATTTTGAGAAGTTACAATATTTTTTGCTAGGAATGTCAATATGAGCTTATTACTTTAGTTTCTAGCTCTGGCCAATGTAGCTCAGTGATCCAATCAATGTATCTCTCATATCTCTCTCTCTTTATTTCTCCTTCTCTCTCTCTCTCTCCTTCCCTCACTCCCTTCCCTTCCACTTTCTCTAAAAATCAATGGAAAAAAAAAATCCTTGGGTGAGGATTAATAAAAATAAATAAATAACTTTCTATCATTTTTTCTGTTTGACTACTCCCTCTGTTAATTTTGACACATAATTTCTTTCCACATAAACTAGTTTTATGTGGAACATAAAAACAAACTCATAAACACAAACAGAATGGTGGCTACCAGAAGGGAACAGGGTGTGGGAGAAGACAAAGAGGATTAAAGGTGTCAAGTAAATGGTGACAGAAGGAGACTAAGACTTTAGGTGGTGAGAACATAGAAAGCATACAGATGTCTTACTATAAAGTTGTACACTTGAAATTTATATAATGTTATTAACCAATGTTATCCCAATAAACTTACTTTAAAGATAAAATTTTAATTTATCATCATAATTTATTGCCCCCATAGTTGTTACCTTATTCATTTATAATTAAATTTTCTATTATATGTGGATATATTAAAAATTTAACAGATTATCCTAAAATATCTGAATAATAACCAGTCAGAATTTAAAGTTTTCTGATGAAAATAAAGTAATAATAATAATGAAGGGGGTCTTTTCTGTGATAACCTCAGCCACTATTTATAAATTATATCTATATATGCATACAATATATTAATTTTGTTCTAATTTTTCAGAATCAAAATATGATTCTGGCCACTAATCTTCACTTAGAAGCGGTTTTCAACCTGTGGGTCGAGACCCCTTTGGCGGTCTAACAACCCTTTCACAGGGGTCGCCTAAGACCATCCTGCATATCAGATATTTACATTACGATTCATAACAGTAGCAACATTACAGTTATGAAGTAGCAACGAAAATAATTTTATGGTTGGGTCACAACATGAGGAACTGTATTTAAAGGGCCAGAAGGTTGAGAACCACTGAATTAGATAGTGAAAATGTAGAGTAACAAAAGACAAATAAGTTAAATTTATTTTAAACTCTAACAACAAAACTCGAAGAGCTTCTTTTTTTAAAAAAAACCAAATCTTTAATATAAGCACATTTCTTAGTGGTTAGTTTTTAAAAAAAAAACAAAAAACACTGTTGGACAAAATGTGCAACCAATTATGGATTATAGATGAAGTAGATTATGGTGAAATCACATTTTTACTGTACCTTAAAAATGAAATGATTCTTCTATTAATATACCTAAAGTTATAGAAGTGTTGTTTTAAAAAAATAACTCTTCATATAATGGTGTCCTCAAGAAAATTATTTCTTCTCTGGGCATCTGTTTCATTGTCTACAAAAAGGAGATAGTACCTGACTGAACTGTGAGATAGCAGACAAGTGATGTGGGAGGAAGCAGCCACAGAGAAAGAAGTTACTGAGGAATGTGCTAACCTGAATGAATGAGTAAAGTCTGAATCAGGAGCATATGAAATATGTTTCCCTCATACCGTAGCCAATCTAGTAATGAGCAGCATTCTGATTTTCACAGACTTTTAAAATCATAAGGTTGGCACAAGGACTGCATTTCAATTTTCAATGTAGTTTTTCTTTTGTATATGAAGGTAAATAATAATAATAATCTTGGCTAATGATCCATGTCTTCTCTACAGGAAAACCAACAGCAGCCAAATACATGATCTTCACTACTTTACTATTAACAGGAAAATCATATCACCTATTATCCTTTGGAGAATAAAAGGGCATATTTTTTTAGTCAAATAGGGCACTGAAACATAAGGAAAACAGGACTAAACTGGCACTGTCGCACAGATATATGATCACTCTATCACCAACATAGCAAAACTTGACAGTGCATTAGAGGCCTTCTATCAATTACTATCTGCCCCACCTCCCTATAGCAGCAACCTTTCCAATCTTTAATCTTCCCAACTTACACAATTCATTAAATAATCAATTATCCCCAAACTGATCTTATGGTTTTCCCTAACACAAAGATTCCATTGTAAAAAGCAAATGCTTGCCATTCTCCAAAAACATCTTGCTCATTATTCACCATGTCTTCATACAAGTAACCTATGTATGATATCCTCAAATATCCTCCTTAAAATGTTGCTGGTGTGGCTCAATGAACTATGATAGCAATGGCAGATCTATAAGCTAGGTCATCTATGATATAACATTTTAAAAAAGTAACAAGTATTAAAATGTCACTATCTCGATATGTTAATGTTTATTATTTTGATCCTGATATTGTAGGCCTCTTAATCTTGCTTATAGGCTACAAGAAAAAAAAGAATACATGGGGAAAAGAAAGCAAGTCAAAACGTAGGCAAAACAGGCCCAGCTGGTGTGGCTCTGTGGTTGAGCGTCAACCCATGAACCAGGAGGTCAAGGTTTGATTCCCCGTCAGGGCACATGCCCTGGTTGCAGCTTGATCCCCAGTGTGGGGTTTGCAGGAGGCAGCCGATTGATGATTCTTTCTCATCATTGATGTTTCTATCTCGTTCTCCCTCTCTCTTCCTCTATGAAATCAATAAAAACAGTTTTTTAAAAAACCATGGGTAAAACAACATTATTAAAGGCTGTTATAAAGGACCATGAAATCACAGATTAAAATGAATTAAGCTGCTGACTTCTTAGTTGTCATGGGAATTACTTTACACAACTTTGAGTAAAAGTCATGTCTTAGACATATGAACAACCCTATTTACTTTAAGTAACTTTAATTATATATTTGAAGGATCTCCATCAAGAAGTAACAGATCAGAATAACGAGATTCCTATCCTGACCAGACAAAGACAAAAAAAGTCAAAGAAACTATATTAAACTTTAAGATGTGAATTTGTCCCTCGTTTCTCAAATAAATACTTTTCTGATAAATCACTCTAGAAGTCTCTAGAGTGCCAAAGCCAATATGGAGATATATTATAAGCTAAGAAACGTTTGATAAAAAATGTGGCACTCTAGAACACACAATATATAAGCAATAAATGGACAGCAATATGTCTTATTATACCAGATAAATGCCTTCAATATCTACAAAATAGGAAGAATCACCATAACACTCTTACATAAAATGAATTACTGCCCTCAAGAACCAATTTGTCAAGTTTCTTAATTGGCTAATAAGTTCTAAACACATGGAATCAAAACAAATATCCTAATATATTATTTTTCAAAAAAAGACAATACTTCAAATAATCTCCTAAGTAGAGTTCTACAAAAGAACACTGTATTTGCTATAAAATAAAACCGTCATTAAAATTAAATTTAAAAATTACATATGGAATAAACTAACATGGATTACATATCAGGTTGACATTTTGAACATGAACATCTACTTTCATCCCCAACCAAAATCCAACTAAAACCATAACAAGGGATTTTTTTTTAAAGGACCTACAATCTAGGAAAGAGATATACTTGAAAAAGGTAAATGTCCACTGATGGCACGGTGGTAAAAGAAAACTAGAAAATAAGGTAGTAAAGCTCAGGGCTCTATAAAAACAGATGGCATCAAATAATTTAAAAATAGATCTAGCTTTTCCCATAAAGTTTTCCATTTATTAAAGAAACTCCACCTCACTGAATTAATAGCACAGCATCATTCAAAAAAACTTACAAGTCGCCCAAAACCTTCAGTCCTTCCATTATACTGTCTGTTACTCCTGATCCAGGAAAATGCTTCACATTATCATGAACAACAACAAAAAATAATACAACAGTCATACAAAACAACTGTAATAAAAACAATAACAAACAATCAAATTTTTCAGGTGATATATATATATGCCCCACAAAAAAATATAAAGCAGAGGACTGTAACACAATAATCCAACATTATATATAGCATATTAGACGCCTGGTGCACCGGTGGGTCCCTTGGCCTGGCTTGCGCCCTCTCCCAATCTGGGACTCCTAAGGGGATGTCAGAGAGCCAGTTTCAGCCCGATCCCCACAGGCCAAGTTGAGGGACCCCACTGGTCCCTCACGAATCCAAGCACCGGGCATCTAGTATGCATATAAGATCTTTGGTTAATTTCTTCCCGCCCCCCACCCTTCCCCCTTCCCCCTTCCCTTTGAGATTCATCAATCTGTTCCATGTTTCCATGCCTGTGGTTTCTGCTCCTGCATCGAGTATCTGCCCTCTAGTGGTCAGTGTGTGTCATAGCTACCAGCCAGTCAGCCGGTCACTTAGGCTTTTATATATATACTAGAGGCCCGGTGCACAAAAATTTGTGCACTCGAGGGGGAGAGGGGGTCCCTCAGCCCAGCCTGTGCCCTCTCGCAGTCTGGGACCCCTCGGGAGATAACGACCGGCTGGCTTAGGCCTGCTCCTGGGTGGCAGAGGGCAGGCCCAATCCCTAGGTGCAGCCCCTGGTCGGGCTCAGAGCAGGGCCGATTGGGGAGTTGAGGCGCCGCCCCCTGTCATGCACAGAGCAGGGCAATCGGGAAGTTGTGAAGCCACCCTCAGTCATGCTCAGGATAGGGCCGATTGGGGGGTTGGGGCACCGTCCCCTGTCACAATAAAGGCAGGGTCGATGGGGACGTTGCAGCGTCACCCCCTGTCACTCACAGAGCAGGGCCCATCAGGGGGGTTGGGGCTCTGTACCCTGTCACACACAGAGCAGGGCCAATCAGGGGGTTGGGGCACTGACCCCTGTCATGAACAGAGCAGGGCCCATCAGGGGGTTGGGGCGCCACCCTCTATCACCCACAGAGCAGGTCTGATCAGGAGGTTGGGGCGCCGCCACTCTCACACTCAGGGCAGGGCCGATGGGGAGGTTATGGCTCTACCCCGTCACACACAGAGCAGGGCCCATGGGGGGGGAGGGGTGGGTTGGGGCACCGCACCCTGTCACACACAGAGCAGGGCCGATCAGGGGGTTGGGGCGCCGCACCCTGTCACACACAGAGCCGCAGGGTGATCAGGGGGTTGGGGAGCTCCCCCCTAACAGGCACAGAGCAGGGCTGATCAGGGGGTTGGGGCGCCTTCCACTATCATGAACAGAGCAGGGTGGAAAGGGAGGTTGTGGCCCCGCCCCCTGTCACACACAGAGCCGCAGGGCGATCAGGGGGTTTGGCGCTGCCCCCTCTCACGCTGATCCCGGTGCCGGGAGGCCTCGCAGCTCCGCTGATCCTGGTGCTGGGAGGCATATTACCCTTTTACTATATAGGGTAGAGGCCTGGTGCATGGGTGGGTGCCGGCTGGTTTGCCCTGAAAGGTGTCCTGGATCAGGGTGGGGGTCCCCACTGGGGTGCCTGGCCAGCCTGGGTGAGGGGCTGAGGGCTGTTTGCAGCTGGTCACACCCCCTTCAGGGTGGGGGTCCCCACTGGGGTGCCTGGCCAGCCTGGGTGAGGGGCTGAGGGCTGTTTTCAGGCTGGGGGTGACAGAAGCTCCCAACCGCTCCTTTTTTTCTTTTTTATTCTGGTCCAGCTTTAACTTTGAGGCTTGGCTCCAGCTCTTAGGCCTCCACTTCTGAAAGCAGGTTTCTGGCCTTTGCTTACAATGTTGCGATCCTGCTGGCTGAAGCCCAGCGGGCTAAAGCAGGTTTCTGGGGTTTTGTTTAGTTTCTATATTTGTTACATAGTTGCTTAGAGTTGCAGCTCAGAGGCCTGCAGCGGCAGGCGGGGAACGTTGGAGTCCTCCGTCACTGAAGCAAGCAAGCCTCATGTTAGTTTCAAGCTGCCTGGCTGCCGGCCGCCATCTTGGCTGGCAGTTAATTTGCATATCTCACTGATTAGCCAATGGGAAGGGTAGCGGTCGTACACCAATTACCATGTTTCTCTTTTATTAGATAGGACTAGAGGCCCGGTGCAAAAAAATTTGTGCACCCGGGGGGGAGAGGGGGTCCCTCCGCCTGGCCTGTGCCCTCTCGCAGTCTGGGACCCCTTGGGAGATAATGACCTACTGGCTTAGGCCTGCTCCAGGCAGAGGGCAGGGACAATCCCTAGGTGCAGTCCCTGGTCGGGCTCAGAGCAGGTCTGATTGGGGAGTTGGGGTGCCGCCACCTGTCATGCACAGAGCAGAGCAGATCGGGAGGTTGCGATGCCACCCTCAGTCACGCTCAGGGTAGGGCCGATTGGGGGGTTGGGGCACCACCCCGTCACACTCAAGGCAGGGTCAATGGGGAGGTTGCGGCTCCACCCCGTCACACACAGAGCAGGGCCAATCAGGGGGTTGGGGTGCTGCCCCCTGTCACTCACAGAGCAGGGCCCGTCAGGGGGGTTGGGGCTCCGTACCCTGTCATGCACAGAGCAGGGTCGATCAGGGGGTTGCGGAGCTCCCCCTGTCACGCACAGAGCAGGGCCGATCAGGTGGTTGAGGGGCTCCCCCCTGTCACTCACAGAGTAGGGCCAATAGGGGAGTTGGGGCACCGCCTCCTGTCACACACAGAACAGGGCGGAGCAGGGCAGGGCCAATGGGGAGGTTATGGCTCTACCTCATCACACACAGAGCAGGGCCTGTGGGGGGCGGTTGGGGTGCCGCATCCTGTCACACACAGAGCAGGGCCGATCAGGGGGTTGGGGCGCCGCACCATGTCACACACAGAGCCGCAGGGCAATCAGGGGGTTGGGGAGCTCCCCCCTATCAGGCACAGAGCAGGGCTGATCAGGTGGCTGGGGTGCCTTCCCCTGTCAGGAACAGAGCAGGACCGATAGGGAGGTTGTGGCCCCACCCCCTGTCACACACAGAGCCGCAGAGTGATCAGGGGGTTTGGGTGCTGCCCCCTGTCACGCTGATCCCGGTGCGGGGAGGCCTCACAGCTCCGCTGATCCCAGTGCTGGGAGGCATATTACCCTTTTACTATATAGGATAGAGGCCTGGTGCACGGGTGGGGGCCAGCTGGTTTGCCCTGAAGGGTGTCCTGGATCAGGGTGGGGGTCCCCACTGGTGTGCCTGGCCAGCCTGGATGAGGGGATGATGGCTTTTTGCAGCTGGTCACACACCCTTCAGGGTGGGGGTCCCCACTGGGGTGCCTGGCCAGTTTGGCTTAGGGGCTGAGGGCTGTTTTCAGGCTGGAGGGTGACTGAAGCTCCCAACTGCTCCTTTTTTTTTTTTTTTTTTAAATATATTTTATTGATTTTTCACAGAGAGGAAGGGAGAGAGATAGAGAGTTAGAAACATCAATGAGAGAGAAACATCAATCAGCTGCCTCCAGCACATCTCCTACTGGGGATGTGCCCGCAACCCAGGTACATGCCCTTGACCGGAATCGAACCTGGGACCTATCAGTCCGCAGGCCGACGCTCTATCCACTGAGCCAAACCGGTTTCGGCTCCTTTTTTTCTTTTTTTTGTATTCTGGGCCAGCTTTAGCTCTGAGGCTTGGCTCCAGCTCTTATGCCTCGGCTGCTGAAAGCAGGTATCTGGTTTGTTTGGGTTCTATAATTGAAACACTGTTTCAACTCCAGCTCTGAGATCCCGGCTGGCTGAAAGCAGGTTTCTGGGGTTTTGTTTAGCTTCTACATTTGTAACAATGTTTCAAACTGCAAGCTCAGAGGCCCACAGCGGCAGGCGGGGAACATTGGAGTCCTCTGTCACTGAAGCAAGCAAGCCTCATGTTCTCTTCAAGCTGCCTGGCTGCCGGCCGCCATCTTGGCTGGTAGTTAATTTGCATATCATCCTGATTAGCCAATGGGAAGGGTAGCGAAGGTACGGCTAATTACCATGTTTCTCCTTTATTAGATAGGACTAGAGGCCCGGTGCATGAAATTCATGCAGGGGGCAGGGGGTATCCCTCAGCCTAGCCTGCACCCTCTCCAATCTGGGACCCCTTGGGGGACGTCCAACTCCCGGTTTCAGGCCTAATCCTTGGGATTGGGCCTAAACCGGCAGTCGGACATCCCTCTCACTATCCGGGACTGCTGGCTTCTAACCACTTGCCTGCCTGCCTGATTGCCCCTAACTGCTTCTGCCTGCCAGCCTGATCACCCCCTAACCGCTCGCCTGCCTGCCTGATTGCCCCTTAACTGCTCCCCTGCTGGCCTGATTGATGCCAACTGCTCCCCTGCTGGCCCGATCACCCGCAATTGCCCTCACCTGCCAGCCCGATCGCCCCCAACTGCCCTCCCCTGCTGGCCCTATCACCCCCAACTGCCCTCCCCTGCTGTCCTGATCTCACCCCTAACTGCCCTCCCTGCAGGCCTGATCTTCCCCCCCGACTGCCCTCCCCTGCTGGCCTGATGGCCCCCAACTGCCCTCCCCTGCCAGCCTGATCTCATCCCCAACTTCCCTCCCCTGTTGGCCATCTTGTGGCAGCCATCTTGTGACAACATCGTGCAAGGGTGTCACATGATGCCACCTAGGCTTTTATTATATAGGATACAGATAATAAGATCCAAATGTTAGTGATAAACGATCCAAGAAAAATAAACTTTTAACAAATAAAACTAGAAAGGATCAGAAAAAGTAATGAAAAAAGAGGCAGAAAATGAGCATCCAACATGAGACTCCAGAAGCAGAAAAATTAATATTTTAATTGTAATGCAAGAATACTTTTGTAACTAAAAGAATCTACATGTAGAAAGGGTCCACTGTGTAAATGGAGAAATGGATTAACCACAGTCAACTCTAAGATATATAATGATGAAGTTAATGCACATAAATGATAAAGGAAGAATACTCTGATCAAGTCACCAACAAAGAAAGTCAAGTTGGTATCCATCTTCTAAACTACAAGATATATAGCAAAACAATGGCTTTCATTTTCCTTTAAGAGCTCAAGGGGGGGGGGGGGGGAGGTGTTCACAATGGTACATCTACTCAAGCTACCCTTCAGGAATCAAAGCTATAGGAAACAAAAGTGATAGAAGTACTACTTTATGTTAGACTCCAACAAGTCAAGGATATGCTACAATTTCTAGGTTAAGCACATAAAGTCAAATTAAAAGAATTGTTTAACAACCTAACAGAGAAGAAAATGAACTATAATTAACTAAAAAAGAAAGTAGAAAAGAGATGAATTGGACAAATAGAAAACAAAGAAATAGGTGGAAGATTTAAACTCAATATAATCAATAAACATAGATAGACTAAATAATACAATTAAAATAAAAAGATTGTGAGACTGAAAATAAGCAAACTATATATAGCTTTCAGTATGAACATGTTAAATATTAAAACTAAGTTTTAAAGCAAAAAAAATGCGAAAAGATATGCAAGCAATAACAAAAATATGATGAATTTATGTCAATATTAGACAAAGCAAACTTCAAAGTAGGAAATATTTCTAGAAACAGAGACATTTCATGATGATAAGGTCACTCTAAAAAGAATAAACAGCAATTCTGAATTTGCATAACAACAGAACCTCGAAATATATAAAGTAGAAGCTAACAGAACTTAAAGTTAAACAGACAAATAACTATAAGGATTTGTCTGTGAGCGAAGTAACTGATAAAATGTATACAGTTTTAAGAGGGGGAAATGGCAAGGAAAAAATAGAGAAATCACAGATAAAATAATCAGAACTGTTATTAGATGGTCTTTGGCCTATAGGGGTTAAAGGCTATGGGAATAGCCCTCCCACCATGAACTAGAAAAGTAGACAAAAATGTATGAAACAACTAATGTTCCAGATATTATACAACAGTCAACAAAGAAATGTGATTCCCCAAGAAAACGGAAACAAACAAGGGAACCCTAGGATTGTTCCAGCTTATTGCCTTGAGGAAGTTTACAAGCCACACAAGCAGGAGAGGGAGCCCAAATAGAACCTTGCAAACTTGCTGAGTTAAGGAGATAAAAACAGATCTTCAAGGAGGCCAAGGTGGCTAGAATTTGCAATGAATTAGACCAAAGAAAAAGAAGTTGGACAGAGAGAGGGATCTAGAAATCTGTAGTGGGTTCCCCTAGATTCACTACAAGTTCCAATCTATAAATATGTATGTGCAGTGAAATTCCATGGGACGAGAGAACATACACTGGAAAGCAATAGAAATCTTGAATATCATACAAGAGAAATACTATTCCACTAGCCAGAGTGGAGCTACCCTGTACATAAGGCATTATATACAGTCACGTATTGATCCCGGAGCTAAATTAGCAATGGAGGAAAGTAAAGGTATTCTGGACACATCTGAGCAAAGTTTAAAATATGCCTTGATATTGGCAAAACACTACCTGATGAAGTTAGATCATGGCTACATGAAGGTTTGTTATACTATACTGTTTTAATGGAGGCTTAAAATTTTCCATTCAGAGGCTTTAAAAAATTATTTGAAACCTCATGTATAAATAAGTCTGTTATCTGAAACTCACCATAAAAATCAATGGTTTCTCAATCCAATCCACATAAGCTAATTGATAGAAAGTACCTGAAACATTATACCAAAAGACTTCCAAATACAACCAACAACAACAATGCTATTTCTTTGGGGGAAACATGCACTTTGAATTTTAACTAAGATAAAATGAGGGGACTAATATCCTTCAGCCTTGGCCACTGATTGACCCAACATCTGCCTTAGAGAAATCTGTCTAGATCAATATAGTTGCCACATGTTCCACAGAGCCTAGGTCAACTGTCCTCACTAGGGGCAGAGGATCAAGTTGCTGTAGATAAAGTATTTGTAAACAGAATTGCTTACATATTCCTGACATAGTAATTATCTACCTATAGTGCCCCACTGAAATATTTATCAAAATTCCAGATACATTTACTTGGACTTATAACTCACATCAAGTTCTACAACTTAGTTATCAAAATTCAAAGCTGGTAAATAAAAATCAAAACCAATCTCCCATTTACCATGATAGTTAATGCTGTAATATATGTACACATAATAATATGCTTGCTTAGTATATCAGCAATAGTATATTCAGCAATATTACAGGGCATAACATTTAACCCTATTATTACTAAGGATGTTCTAAATGCTAAGAAGCATGTTAGCTGTATTCCTCTATTTTATCTCTTTTCATTCTCTGGAGTATTTAAACATACAATTGTTATGTCATCTCCTTTTGGTGGTTTGAGGAATTTTTTTTTTTCTTGTTTTGGGATGAGGTGGGGTTGGGGTGTTTTTTGGTTTAGTTTGGTTTTTGTTTTGTGGAAAATGAACTCCGAAAAGTTCAGAGGTGACAGAGCCAATGTGTGATAGAGCTGAAATTTGAACCCAGGTTTGTCTACATCCTTTCAACTACAGCACACTGCCAATAAGATCTGGTTACAGTATCATTTTCAAGTAACATATAGAAAATAAGTATCTACATATACTCATTTCTGAAATATTACCAAAAACTTAACCCCACCTTATTACAGGTAGATCCAGCCAATTAAATACCTTGGAATTCTCATGTCAATATTGAAAAAACTCGCGATCATCTCCAGTACCCCCATTTCTAAAATATTAAGGGTAGAATTGGAAAGAGGAAAAAAGCAAAAGAAAAATGCAGAATGCCAGTGCCTTCCCTCTAAAAAAGCATATAACCCACCCACTATGCCAAAGGTTAAGTCATTTAGTCAAGTTCAAAGATCTTCAAAGACTTCTTAGATCCAGATAAGCCCATATGTTACCAAAATTCTGCAAAAAAGCCATTACTTTCCAATCTGCTTCTCATGTTTAAGATACAGAACACACAGATGCCTGGCATCACTCATCAGTCTTCCTAAATTTTCACACCAGATAATCAAGGTCTACCAATAACTTTCCTATCTAAAAATCCTAGAAATGTCTTTATTCCATCAAGGACTAACTCACTTGTTAAATCTGAAAGTAACCATAAAAGACGATTCAGTTACTGTACAATAAGTGTTAATTTGCTAATTTCTTCACAGGTAATCAATTAAAATGTAAAATATTGGATAAAATTAGTTGCACTAAATTTAACAGCTGCTCCATAAGCATAATTAGTTTCACAAGGGCCATATGTATTCTGAACAGAGACATAGTTGAAACAAATAGACAGATTTTAAGCAAGTTTGAGCAAAATCTGCATTTAATTAGCAGGTGGGCACTACAACTGCATAACGTTTTATACATTTATATTTATGAAGTGACAGAAGATCTAAAGGCTTTTTAAAATGGCGTTTATTGTTTGAATGGGAACTGTTTTGCTGCATGCTAAAGTGATTTAAATCCTTATAGCTCTGCTTTGAAAAAAATCATAAATGGTGAAAGAAAACATGTGGAAAACTGTAAAACTAGAAAGAATTTGCGACAAAAAACAGATACACATACCATAACTAAAAGGAAACTACACTTAATTAAATGTACACTACATCTGGAATATCAGCCTAATAAAATGTGAAACTATTAATTTTCATTGTTCTAAAGGAAATGAGGTCAGTGTCATTTAATAATTCCTCCAATTACATTGAACTAACTCATTGGACTATATGTTCTGGATACCATCTAATCTTAAAATGCCATATACTTTACAATATCCTTAAGTTAAACTTTTTAAATAAAGGCATTTAAATTACAAAGAAGTAAAAGAATAAAATCACAAATGGAATTCTTTAGCAGCTGGTAGCTACTGGCATATTTTAAACCTTACAATTTCTGGATGAGATTTTTCATGAATGCCCATAGTAAGTATAAGATCACACTTGTTAGTTCTCAATAGCACTTTAAATATAGAAGTAGATATGTAATTTTAAAAACTAAAATGAAGTTTACCTGGCCAATAATTTCATTAATAGACTATTTTTATCAGTTTTAATTTTAAAATATATAAAGAATAAGTTAGTTTTTCAAAGGCAACGTGTTTTTAAGAAGTCCTTAATTGAGCAATAATATTTGTAAGCGAAATTTTACAAAATAAAATAGAACAATGAAGCCAGTTCCTGCACTGTTTGTATGTGTGTGGGAGAATGCTTGTAAACCAAGAGAACCAGTACCTTAAAATTTTACTATTTCTTCACCTACCTAAGTAATGTACTTAGGTATCAAAGACATGAAACTTAAATTTTTCTTTAAGTAATAAGGTCAAAATGCACAGATAAATTTAAGTTAAACATAAACTTTCACTTTTGACATCCTAATTTTGGAACTAAAAAAACATCAACTTAACACACTCTCTAATTTGTAAAACAAATCTATTTGTGAAAAATGTTAAGGTTTCATGGAATCCTTGTATCAAAATTGTTTTAAACTACAAATATGATTGTAAAATTCAACTCTGATAACTTTATTGTTTTAACAATAATTATTTCATATTCAAAAATAAAAGAAACTACAGATCACTCTGCCCAAAGTAATTAACAGCTTTTTTGTTTTTTTGTTTTGTTTTTAATTAAAATGCTCTTCTAAAGGATTACTTTCTTAGCCCTGGCTGGTGTGGTTCAGTTGGTTGAGTATCATCCCATGCACCAAAAGATGGCCAGTTCAATTCCTGCTGAGGGCACATGCCCGGGATGGGGGCTCAATCCCCAGTCTGAAGTGTGCAGAAAGCAGCCAATCCATGTTTCTCACTCACATCAATGTTTCTCTCTCTCCCTCTCCCTTCTTCTTTCTCTAAAATCAATAAAAAACACTTTCTTAAAAGATTACTTCCTTAATTCGCAATAGATCAAAACTAAAAAGAACAAAAATCTTAAAATCCATTATTTATATGGAAGAAACACTTAAGACACTAATCATTCTCAAGTTATTTGCTAAAAACTTTTTTTTTAATTTGTTTTAAAAAGTCTTAACTAATTTGCTGCAAGATTTCAATCAATGCAACTAACTTAAGTGGACAGACTGATAGTTTAAAAATCAGACTGCATTATGCTGCCTTTAAGTAAGATTTTCAATCCCCCGTTTTCTGCTGCTCTTCCAAATCTGTGAACAAGTTCTAAATTGCTTATGTCAATATTTTAAGTGCCCAACAAAGGCTTTAATGGTAATAAAAGAATCAGAGAAAGCTAGAAGCCTGGGGCATAAAACTTATCTGAATGGTCACCATATTTTATAAATGAAAAACAGGATCAGGTGCACCCAGCATTATTGTATACTATACTGTGCTGTATTGTATGCATGAGTACAAGAAAGAATACTTGAAATAAAGGCATATGTTAGTTTATTTCCTGATTTGGTGTGAGTAATCTTATATAATAAAGAGCTAATATGCAAATGGTCATCAGCCTCCTGCCCTCGCCCCCTCACATGGGAACTGCTCAGACACTCAACACTGGGGAGAGAGGAATGGGAACCAGCCAGGCACAAATGAGCTTGCGAGAGAGGAATGAAGACCAGCTAGCTGAGGCACAGGAGATGGACAAGCTGCCCACACTGAGGTCCCAGGCGCCTGCAGCTACAGCCCAGGCAAAGCCGCCCGCCCACGGTCCCCTGTGGCTGCAGCTGGCCCGGGTGAAGCCAGCCCAGGTCCTGGGTGCCTGCAGCTGGCCGGAGGGAGGGAAGCCCGGGTCTCAGATGCTGTGACCAGCCAGAGGAAGAAATCCTGGGTCCCAGGTGCAGGGCAAGGCAGAGGTGGCTAGGGGCGATCAGGCCAGCAGGGGAGCAGTTAGGGGAGCAGTTAGGGGAGATCAGGCAGGCAGGCAGAGGTGGTTAGGGGTGATCAGGAAGGCAGGCAGAGGGGTTGGGGCGATCAGGCAGGCAGGCAGGCGAGCAGTTAGGAGCCAGTGGTCCTGGATTGCGAGAGGCAGTCTGACATCCCCCAAGGTGTCCCAGATTGGAGAGGGATCTTCCCCGCCTCCATGCACAAATTTTGTGCACTGGGCCTCTAGTTCAAAAATAATCCTAGTGTGTGTGTTTTCTGTTATATTATATGTTATAATATAACAAGAAGTAGAGCAGATTTTAAAAAGAGACAGAGTCTGTATCTTTAAGGTCTTATTTCAAAATACAAGAGGAAACAAAGGCCACATAGAACTAAGAACATCTTATCATTGAAAATTCAAAAATCATACTTTTCCCTGGTTTTCCCCCTAGATCTTTACCCTGCATGTTGCCAGAGTGATTTGAAGGTATTCCAAATTCAAGTTCAAGAGACAGTATAAATAATAGATTCCTAGTATATACTATATCAGCAAGTAAAGAAAGTAAACCTACAAGTGGGACCCCCACCTCAAAAACACCTAGACTGCGTGGATTGTTATCAGCATTAAAACCAAAAAGAAATCTTTAAGGCTCATATTCAAACTTACAAAATATCCTTTCACTTTTTACTTTTCATATAGCTCCTTTTTTCCCAAAGCTTCTTCATAAAAATACATAGCTTCTATCCTATGTAATAAAAGCCTAATATGCTAAGTGTCCAGTCATCCATTCAACCAATTAAAGCATAATATGCTAATGATATATTAGGCCGTTCAACCACTCACTATGATGTGCACTGACCACCAGGGGGCAGAAGCTCCGACCAGATTAGCTTGCTGCTGGGACATGGCAGATCGGGACTGAGCAAGACAGGCCAGACACGCCCTGGAGCCCTCCCGCAGTCCCTCGCCAGCTGGCCAACCTCCCACATCCCTCCCAAGCCCGATTGTGCACCAGTGGGGTCCCTCAGCCTGGCCTGTACCCTCTTGCAATCCAGGACCCTTCGGGGAATGTTGGAGAGCCTGTTTCGGCCCGATCCTGCAGGCCAGGCCAAAGGACCCCACTGGTGCATGAATTCGTGCACCGGACCTCTAGTATAAAATAATGTCCATTTTAAGCTGACAATTTCCTATTTTAACAAGACAAACAAAAACATAACTTCCTAACTAAATCAATATTACAATGAATGCCCATAAGTTTACTAGAAGATAATTTATACAAATAATACAAAGTATTTTTTAAGCCATCATTCATTTCCCTTTTCAGTGCTGATTAAGGGAAAAAGAGATTACATATTTTAATAACTTGCAAGTGTCATTCTACTTTAACTTGGTGTTGAAAAAATAAAAATAAGAATGTTAAAACCCAGTTTTATTCTCTTGAAAATAAGATAATAAAAACCAGCTTATCCTCTTAACACGTTAAGCGCATGTCAGTCACCAGTGACTGACACTATACTTTCGATCCAGACCGGTCAGTCATTGATGCCACCAGCATATTGGTGAAATTGGATATTGCGGTCTAAATGAAAAGGAAGACAAAACAGGCTTGGCATGTAACATGTTAACAAGCATTTTTTAAATCCTCATATTATTTCCCAGAACTTTCTTTATAGATAATTAAACAGAAAGCTATTTTCTCATTAAATTACTTACATTTATCTGCAATAATACAGATTAAAGTAGAGAAAGTGTTAGAACTTGAAGCAGTGACAAGTGACAGCTGATAAAGAAAGAGAACACAAAACAAACAAAATTAGACACTGGAAACTATCAAGTCAGGATAGTGTGGGATCATGTAGCTTACTATTCAAAGATGTACTTTATAGCATTACTATACAGCTCAGTATACTACACCATAAATGATATTCATAAAGATCTCATTAGCAAAAACAATACAACTAGATTTAAACTTCCTTTAAAAAACTTCTACTCTTGTAAAAGCTGAAATACCTATTCTTAAGAAAGGAATAACAGTATTTACAACATATTAAGTCAGAGAAGAAGGAAATTCTAATTATTATTTGAACCATTCTTTCCTTGAACACAAAGCACTCAAAGCTTTAAAATAAAAATTGTTTCAAAAAAACTCTCAAAGTATTTTCCACTAAGACTTAGCCTACAACATTAACTCTGGAATTTAAGGAAATCTAAGATTGCCTTAAGTGAGAAAGCCTAAATCCAGAATACCAAGAAAAACGGTGTTATGAAGGGATTTAAAACAAAGTTTGTAATCTCAGGCTTTCAAACAAGCCAATAATGAACCCCAGGTGGGGAGTTTCCCCAGCACCATAAGAAAAGGTATTTAAAAAATTAGCTTATGTTCATTAAGTGTCAGTTTATGTTTGATATAATAATTTGTGATTAAATTACAAAATTCAGATGACAGAAACACACCAGACAACTTACTGTCTACTAGAGGACCAGTGCATGAAAATTCATGCACCCAGGGGCGTCCCTCAGCCCAACCTACATCCTCTCACAGTCTGGAACCCTTGGGGGATGCCCACCTGCTGGCTTAGGCCTGCTCTCCGAGAATAGATGATCTAAAAGAAATAATCATATCCTTGGGTAAGGATTTTTTAACAAGGTAATGGTCGCATGAAAATTCACTGCTGGCGGAGCTGAGGGGACTGGGGACTCTGGCGCCTGCCCCACCCCTCCTCCCCCCGTGGGGCTGAGGGGACTGGGCGCTGCCATCTTGTGGCTATGGGTGCTGCCACCTTGTGAGAGTGTGATGGTCAATTAGCATATTACCTCTTTATTATATAGGATGCCCTTGCACTGGCTCTTCCCACTGTTAACACTGTTCCCTAGTCATCTCAGATTGCTTCACCTCCTTCAAATCTGTCCAAATACAGTGGGGCCTTGACTTACGAGTGTCCCGACTAACGACTTTTTCGAGATACGAGCCATCTCTCAGACAATTTTTTGCTTTGAGTTGCGAGCTAAAATTCGGGTTATGAGCCAGCTTCAGATACCCCACCGCTAGTTGGTGCAGCGAACGTCACAGTGAACGCCACAACATCAGCCCAGCATCACGTCTCACTCGTTCACTTTAAGATTTGACATACGAGTAATTTGAGTTATGAGCTCCGTCACAGAACGAATTAAACTCGTAAGTCAAGGCCCCACTGTATCACCTTTTCACTAAGCTCTATCATAACTACTATGTTAAATACTGAAGCATGACCTCTCTCCTTGCCTCCACAAGTCCCAATGCCCCATACCTTCTACTATTTTTTAGTTTTTCAACTGCATTAAATCTAAATTCTATACAACTGACTTATTTTTATATTTATTGTTTATTGACTACTTCTTTGCTAGAATGTAAGCTTTACAAAGGCAATTTCTTGTAACTGACATATCCAAAACTGCCTGTCACGTAGAAGATTCTCAAATAATTGTTAAAAATGAATAAATATATTACTTTCCCAATTTTTTCATCTTCTAATCTTAATCCTGCATGATTATTTAATACTTTCCTTAATAAATTCACTTAAATATTGAACTTATTTTTTTCACGTATCTAAAGTATCTTAATAAGTATTCAAAATGAATGACATTTTCTCTTCTTCCTAATAAAATAGCATATATACCTAACAGATAAGTTATAATAACACTATAAAATTTTTTTGGTCCAAATTTACATTGTTTTGTATCTCTTACAATATAAGAACACCTAAGGAAACTTAAAAGAAAATTTCAATAAAGCAAAATCTTTTATTGTTAGTTTTCAAAAAATGAATTAATTTAGTTCCAATTTCATGCAAAATCATCAGTAAAAACAACAAATAATTCCATTAGTAAAATGAACAAAAAACTTTAACAACATTTTATCAAAAAGGATATATAGATAACAAATAAGCATGTGAAAAGATATTCAACATCATTAGCCATTAGTGAAATGAAAGTTAGAACAATAATGAAATATCACTACACACCTATCAGAAGGGTTAAAGAAATTTTTTTAAGTATCAGCAACATGGTCCTATCC
Organism: Myotis myotis; assembly: GCF_014108235.1. Taxonomy (NCBI): domain Eukaryota; kingdom Metazoa; phylum Chordata; class Mammalia; order Chiroptera; family Vespertilionidae; genus Myotis; species Myotis myotis. The sequence goes on from NW_023416324.1 coordinate 194,850,894, forward strand.
AGTTTGGCTCAGTGGACAGAGTGTCAGCCTGCGGACAGAAGGATCCTGGGTTCAATTCCTGTTGAGAGCATATACCTTGGTTGCAGGCTCAATCTCTGGCCATGGTCAGGGCGTGGGGCAGGCAACCAATAGATGTCTCTCTCACATAGATGTTTCTCTGTGTGTCTCTCCCCCGCCCTTCCACTCTTTCTAAAAATCCATGGAAAAATATCCTCAGGTAAGGATTAACAAAAAACAAACAAAACAAACAAACAAAAAACACAGAAATAGTAGCAACATCAAATGCTAGTGAGGATACAGAGAAGAAATTGGGTGGTTAATATAGTACTATTGGAATGCAAAATGGTACAATCATTTTGAAAAAAGGTTTGGCAATTTCTTACAAAACTAGACATACAACTACTATAAACCCAGCAATACTCTGGGGAATCTATCCCAGAGAAATGAAAAGTTATGTTCATACAAAAACCTATACATGAATTATCATATCAGCTTTTTTTTGTAACAGTCAAAACCTGAAAATAACCCAGACATATTTCAACTACTCAGCAACAAAAACACCAAATTACTGATACATGCAACAACTTGGATAAATCTCCAGGGAATTATGCTGAGTGAAAAAAGCCAACCCAAAGGTTATAAACTGTATAATACCATTTATATAACACTAGAGGCCTGGTGCACGAAATTCGTGCACTGAGGGGAAGGGAGTTGTCCCTCAGCCCGGCCTGCACCCTCTCCAATCTGGGACCCCTCAGGAGATGTTCAACAAACCGGCAGTCGGACATCCCTCTCATAATCTGGGACTACTGGCTCCAAACCACTCGCCTGCCTGCCTGCCCGATTGCCCCAACTGCATCTGCCAGCCAGCCTGATTACCTCCTAACTACTCCCCTGACAGCCCGTTCACCCTCAACTTCCCACCCCTGTAGGCCTGGTCGCCCCCAACTGCCCTCCCCTGCAGGCCTGGTCCCCTCCAACTGCCCGCCCCTGCAGACCTGGTCCCCCCAACTGCTCTCCCCTGCAGGCCTAGTCCCTCAACTGCCCTCCCCTGCAGGCCTTGTCCCTCCCAACTGCCCTCCCCTGCAGACCTGGTCACCCCCAACTGCCCTCCCCTGCAGGCCTGGTCCCCCAACTGCCCTCCCCTGCAGGCCTTGTCCCTCCCAACTGCCCTCCCCTGCAGGCCTTGTCCCTCCCAACTGCCCTAAACCTGCAGACCTGGTCCCCCCCAACTGCCCTCCCATGAAAACCTGGTACCTCCAACTGCCCTCCCCTGCAGGCCTGGTCCCCCAACTGCCCTCACCTGCAGACCTGGTCCCCCCCGAACTGCCCTCTCCTGCAGGCCTGGTCCCTTCCTACTGCCCTCCCTCCCCTGCTGACCTGGTCGCCCCTAACTACCCTCACCTGCTGGCCATCTTTGACCACATGGAGGCAGCCATCTTTTGTGAGGGTGTGACAGTCAATTTGCATATTACCTCTTTATTATGTAGGATTTTTAAATGAAAAAAATTATATTATAAAGAACAGATTGGTAGTCATGTATTAAGAAGAGGGTACAAGCAAAAGTGAAAGAAGTAGATGTGGTTATGAAACAGTGATGTGAGGAATTCTTGTGGTGATACAAGAGTTCTCTATCTTGACTGTATCAATGCCAATATTCTGCTTGTGATATTGCACTACAGTTTTACAAGATACTACCACTGGAGAAACTAAAAAAGAGTATTATTTCTTATACCTGCATGTAAATACACAATTATCTCAAAATAATATTCAATTAAAAAAATAATGTATAGACCTATTGTTCTGGAAGTACTAGTCAATGCAATAGAGTAGATAAAACAGTAAGAGGCATAAGTGAAAATAAAACTATCTCTACTTGCAGATATTAAATTTAAAAAACTCTAGCCCTAACCAGTTTGGTTCAGTGGATAGAGCATCAGCCTGCGGACTTAAGGGTCCCAGGTTCAATTCCGGGCAAGGGCATGTACCTTGGTTGCGGGCACATACCCAGTGGGGAGTATGCAGGAGGCAGCTGATCGATGTTTCTCTCTCATCGATGTTTCTAACTCTCTATCCCTCTCCCTTCTTCTCTGTAAAAAAAATCAATAAAATATATTTTTTAAAAAATTAAAAAAAAAAACTCTAGAGGAAAAATAGAAAATTAACTCAAACCATTGAAAAACAGTTCAGCCCTAGCTGGTCTGGCTCACTGGTTAGAGTGTTGGCTTGAGGACTGCAGTGTTGCAGATTCTTTTCAGGTCAAGGGCATGCACCTTGGTTGCAGGCTTAATTCCTGGTCCTGGTTGGGGCGCCTGTGGAAGGCAACCAATCAATGTGTCTCTCTCAGATCAATGTTTCTCTCTCTCTCCCCCTCCTTTCCACTCTCTAAAAATCAATGGAAATAGCCTTGGGTGAGGATTAACAAAACAACAAAAAAATTTTTTTTAAAGATTTCAGCAAGGGAATAGCTCAATTATTAGAAAATAAACAAGAAAAAGGTCAGTAAAATGAGGTTAATAGTATGAGAAACTTTTATTGAATGTATTGAGGTGACTGACATTAGTTAATAAAATTATAGAGGTTTTAGGTATACAATTCTGTAGATTGTGTATTCATCACCCAGTCAAGTCTCCTTCCATCACCACTTATCCCTGAATCCATGGTGACATTGCTCAAGAAAAAAGAGAGAGACGTCTCAAATAACTACTATCAGAAATAGAGCAGGGATCATCACAACAGTGTCTTTTTTTAATATATTTTTATTGATTTCAGAGAGGAAAGGAGAGGTAGAGAGAGAGACAGAAACATCAATGATGACAGAGAATCATTGATTGGCTGTCTCTTGCACGCCCCCTACTGGGGATTAAGTCCACAACCCGGGCATGTACCCTTGCCCGGAATCAAACCTGGGATACTTCAGTCCACAGGCCAACGCTCTATCCACTGAGCCAAACCAGCTAGGGCCACAACAGTGTCTTTGACATCAAAAATATAAGAAGGTATTAGAAATAACTTTATGTGAATAAATTTGGAAAATTAAATAAATGAACAAAGTCCTGAAACAAAATTAGAAAATCTGATGTCAATTCTCTCCATATTAATATGTAAAGTCAATAAATTCCCAATCAAAATCTCAGTATATACGATTTTTAGAAATACGCAAAATGCCACATCCAGGTAGCTCAGTTAGTTTAAAGCTTCATCCCGATACACCAAGGTTGAGGGTTTGATCCCTGGTCAGAGCACATACAAGAATCAAATAAGGAATACATACATAAGTGGAGTAAGAAATTGATGTTTCTCTCTCTCTTTCTGCATCCCTCTCTCTCTCAAATCTATTTTTTTTTAAATGAAATAGGCAAGAATGATCTTGATTTTAAAAATTAAATGGGAGAAACCAAGATGGCGGCATAGGTTAACGCCAGAGATTGCTGCCTCGAACAACCACTTCAAAAAACAACTAAAAGACGGAACGGACATCATCCAGAACCACAGGAAGACTGGCTGAGTGGAAATTCTACAACTAGGAGGAAAGAGAATATCATACCCAGACTCAGAGGAGGCGTAGTGCTGAAGTGAAATACTAAGATCCCCAGGGACCCACCCCGCCCAAGCCCTGTGCAGAGCCATTTGCCGGATAGCCTCAGGCAAACGCAAGATTAGCACCGCCCTAGAGATCCAGCACAGAAGCTCCCCCACTGCAGATACAGCGGACTCTCATAGCCAGTTAGCCTGGAGGTCAAATCACCCCCGGTATTGCCGACAACAATCAAAGCTTAACTACAACAAGACTGTGCACAAAGACCACTAGGGGGTGCACCAAGAAAGCATAAAAATGCGGAGACAAAGAAACAGGACAAAACTGTCAATGGAGGATATTGAGTTCAGAACCACACTTTTAAGGTCTCTTAAGAACTGTCTAGAAGCCGCCGATAAATGTAGTGAGATCCTCAAGAAATCTAATGAGACCCTCGATGTTATGATAAAGAACCAACTAGAAATTAAGCATACACAGACTGAAATGACGAATACTATACAGACTCCCGACAGCAGACCAGAGGAGCGCAAGAATCAAGGCAAAGATTTGAAATGCGAAGAAGCAAAAAACACCCAACCAGAAAAGCAAAATGAAAAAAGAATCCGAAAATACGAAGATAGTGTAAGGAGCCTCTGGGACAGCTTCAAGCGTACCAACATCAGAATTATAGGGGTGCCAGAAGATGAGAGAGAGCAAGATATTGAAAACCTATTTGAAGAAATAATGACAGAAAACTTCCCCTACCTGGTGAAAGAAATAGACTTACAGGTCCAGGCAGCGCAGAGAACCCCAAACAAAAGGAATCCAAAGAGGACCACACCAAGACACATCATAATTAAAATGCCAAGAGCAAAAGACAAAGAGAGAATCTTAAAAGCAGCAAGAGAAAGAAACTCAGTTACCTACAAGGGAATACCCATACGACTGTCAGCTGATTTCTCAACAGAAACTTTGCAGGCCAGAAGGGAGTGGCAAGAAATATTCAAAGTGATGAATACCAAGAACCTACAACCAAGATTACTTTATCCAGCAAAGCTATCATTCAGAATTGAAGGTCAGATAAAGAGCTTCACAGATAAGGAAAAGCTAAAGGAGTTCATCACCACCAAACCAGGATTACATGAAATGCTGAAAGGTATCCTTTAAGAAGAAGAAGAAGAAGAAGAAAAAGGTAAAGATACAAATTATGAACAACAAACATGCATCTATCAACAAGTGAATCTAAGAATCAAGTGAATAAATAATCTGGTGATCATAATAGAAAAGGAATGGACTGACTATTCTTGAGGGGGAAAGGGGTGTAGGAGATGCGGGAAGAGACTGGACAAAAATCGTGCACCTATGGATGAGGACAGTGGGTGGGGAGTGAGGGCGGAGGGTGGGGCGGGAACTGGGAGGAGGGGAGTTTTGGGTCAAAAAAGAGGAACAAATGTAATAATCTGAACAATAAAGATTTCGTTAAAAAAGAAAAAGAAAAAAAAAAGAAATAACTAGGGTTATAAAGACAGTGTATGTGGAGGCCATTAGATTTAATGAGAGGTTTGTGTAAGATTATATTTAATAAAAAAGTGGGCAGAATTGTGTTTTGGCATATACAGTAACAAAAACTGATAAGCTGTGACTGAGCTGAAGTTATAATCTGCCAGATTTCATAAGTAATCACTGTATTCACCATATATTAGCTAAATACAAACACAATTTGAAAAAAAAAAAATTAAGTGGATATACAAATGATCAGTTAGCCAAAACATACTCTTATGGAAAAAGAACTAAGTAGAATTTATCTTATGGTATAATGATAAACAGATCAATGGAACAGAACAGAGAATTTATACCAATGGGACAGAATAGAGCACTGATTAAGTTTCATCTAACTTACTGGTCTGGGGCTCCTGAGATATATTAGTGAATATGTTCTCCCATTCAGTGGTTGTCTTTTTATTTTGTTCATGGTTTCTTATGCCATTCAAAAACATGTTAGTGTGAGATAGTTCCATTTACTTATATTTTCTTTTGTTTCCATTGCCCAAGGAGATATATCAGAAAAAAAATATTGCTACAAAAATGTTTGAGATTTTACTGCCTATGTTTTCTTCTAGGATTTTATGGTTTTGAGTCTAACATAAAGTCTTTAATCCACTTTAAGTTTATTTTTGTGTGAAGTGTAAGAAGATGGTCTAGTTTTGTTTTTTGGTGTGGTTTTTTCTTTTCTTTTTTTTTTTTTTTTTTTTTTGCATGTCTTGTCCAGCTTTCCCAACATCATTTATTCAATAGACTATCTTTAGCCCACTGTATGATTTTGCCTCTTTGTCAAATATTAATTGACTATAAGGACTGGGTTTATTTCTGGGCTCTCTATTATATTCCATCGATCTATATTTCTGTTTTTATGCCAGTATCATGCTATTTTGATTACTATGGCCTAGTAGTATAGTTTGATATCAGGTAGTGTGATTCCTCCAACTTTGTTCTTTCTCAAGATCAATGTTGCTATGCAGGGTCTTTTGTAGTTCCATATAAATTTTTGAAGTATTTGTTCTAGTTCTGTGAAATATGTCATTGGTATCTTGATAGGCATTACATTGAATCTCTAGATTGCTTTGGATGGTATAGACTTTTTAATGATGTTAATTCTTCCTATCCATAAACAGGGTATATGATTCCACTTACCTGCATCTTCTTTAATTTCTTTCTTCAATGTCTTATAATATTCCAAGTACAGGTCTTTTACTTTACATCCTTGGTTAAATATATTCCTAGGTATTTTATTCTTTTTAAAGCAATTGTGAATGGATTGTTTGTGTTGGTTTGTTTTGTTTTTGTCTCTCTAATAGTTCATTATTGGTGTGTAAAAATGCAACTGATTTCTGGATATTTATTTTCTATCCTGCTACTTTACTGAATTCATTTATAAGTTCTAGTAGTTTTTTAATGGGATCATAAGGGTTCTCTATATATAGTACCATGTTATCTGCAAATAATAACACTTTTACTTCTCCCTTTCTGATTTGGATGCCTTTTATTTCTCATTAAGACTCTATTTTGTTTGTCTCTGCTCTAATCTTTATTATTTGCTTCCTTCTAATGACTCTGAGCTTTGTTTGTTATACCTTTTCAAGTTCCTTTAAATGTAAAGTTAGATTGTTTATTTGAATTTTTTCTTGTTTCTTGAAATAAGCCTGTAATGCTACGAATTTCCCTCTTAGGCCTGCTTTGCCTATGTCCCACAGATTTTTGGGGTTGTTGTGCTCTCATTTTCACTTGTTTCGAGATATCTTTTGATTTCTCACTGGTAATCCATTCATTATTTAGTAACATGTTATTTAGCCTCCATGTCTTTGTGTATCTTTAAGTTTTCTTCTAGTGATTAACTTCATGTTTCAGAGAGTATGGTCTGAGAAAATGTTCAAAATAATTTCAATCTTCTTAAATTTATTGAGACTTATTTTATGTCCTAACATGTGGTCTATCCTAGAAAACATTCTATGGGCACCTGAAAAGAATATATATTCTGCTGCTTTGGGGTGTAAAGCTCTGAAGATATCAATGTAATCTATTTGGTCTATTGTGCCATTAAGGCCATGGTCTCCTTGTTGATTTTCTATCTGGAAGATCTATCCATAGATGTCAATTGGGTGTTAAAATTCCCTATTTTAACTGTATTATTGTCAATCTCTCCCTTTATGTCCATCAAGATTTGCTTTACATATTTAGGTGCTCCCATATAGGATGCCTAAATAAATTTACAAGGATTATATCCACTTCTTTAAATTATCCCTTTATCATTATGTAGTGTCCTTTGTTGTTTCTCACAATAGCCTTGGTTTTAAAGTCTATTTTGTCAGATATAATTATTGCTACCGCAGATTATTATATTTTCAAATATCTTGTCAAGCTTGATACACTAGATAACCTTCAAGCACAGCACATCCAAAGGACTTCACATGTATAATTTCTATTAATAGCCTTATACATTATTCTAAATATATATAATAAAGTAAGATAAAAATTATTAAAATGAGAATAAGAACAAAAAAAAAAAGAAAACAGAAGCAGGAAAGAGGTTGGTATGCAAATTAAATCATGAGGCCCTTACATTTCTAGAATTGGACCAAAAATCTGTTTGTCAAGCTAGCAGCTAACTCAAAAGAAGAACATAATGTTCATAGAATAAAAACAAACCAGGTTATCAAATCAAATACAACTATCCCTGACCCTGAGATCATTCTGAAAATAAACCCTCTAATGAATTTCACAGAGCAATTTGCAACAACTTCACTAAATATAGGCTACATGCCAAAACACAATCAGTAAAATCAATTCCAGAGGTCAATATGATGAGTCCGGATATAAGACTTGGACTTAAATAAGGGATAGATTTTAAACTAAAAATGAAATAGATACGCTATATTCAATCATTACTTCATAATATTATTCTTCCTGGCAAAGCTTTTGAAAGGTTCTGCATGGCAGTGAGTTTGAGATTATATCACCTGACAAGTACCTGGTGGGCAACTATTTTATGTGGCTACTGTAGGGACAAAGACCTATATTGTAAGATGCCGGGGTCCAACCCCAGCAGGTCCAGGGGTCCCCAAAGGTGTAGACGGAGTCAGCGAAGAAGGAGGGACACGGAGACAGTGTTCAGTTGATCAGCAGCCTAGCCAGGATCTCTAGCCAGGATCTCTCTAGCCAGGATCTCCAGCCAAGTTCTGGTCTGGATCTCCAGCGAAGTTCTGGTTAGGATCTCCTGCCAGGTTCTGTGTCCATGTTCTCTTGCTAGGTTCTCCAGCCAGGTTCTCCAGGTTCTCCAGCCAGGTTCAGTCACCAGGTTCTAGTCAGGTTCTCTTGCCCATTTCTGTAGTCAGGTTCAGTCCAGGATCTTTTGCCATGTTCTCTCCAGCGAAGTTCTTCTGTCTCTAGTTCTGTCTGGGTTCTGTCTTCTTACATCTGTATTTATACCAGTTGATTCCAATCCTATCAATCTCTATTTCAAAGGTTAGGGCGTTTCTTATCTCCATTCCAGGGAGTAAAGATTATGTACCTTAAGCATGATTGTTTGTAGTTAAAGTGATTAATTACCCACCTGGCACTTAGTTAAGAGGTTTTATTCCCTCCCTAACTTCAGGGGAAAATCCCTACCTGGGGAAACAACCTTTCTCAGAGAGGAGACCTTGGTTAAAACACATAGTGCCAAGAAGGTGAGCAAACATATTAAGAACAGTATGCCATATATGCCAGGTCCCTTGAAACAGCAAGCATGGACCGGCTCCCGGCAGTAAGAGTCAACCCAAATGGAAATAGAAGTAGCACACTCTTATGAAAAGGGAGGATTCTAATAAAAATGACTAGAGTTTGAACAAAAGGAATAAACTCCTAACCCCCATTTATTAGATAAAAACAGAGAAGCCTGGGGCTAGAGCCAATTTTTCTTTCAGAATGTAATTTCTAATCTTCTCAAATATAAAAGCATTCAAAATAGAAATATATGGCAGCAATACTTTTATTCTAGAAAAAAACTTTTAAGATGTATTCAAATGCTTATATAAGCTATACAAGAAATCTAATAAAGGACCCCAAAATATTTTTCAGAAATGTTAACTACTTAGTATATCCTTCAACATGCAACTAATAAACTAGTTGCAAGTTGTACAGCCAAGACACTAAATGTGGTAATTATATCTAGTAACAAATCCTGAGGTACTTGTACCAAAAATGATAATAAAAATTGCAAACACTGATTTAAATGCATCATAATCAATTAATAAAATAAACCTTTTGACTGTCCATTTTAATAAACCCTTTTAAAAAACATCTAAAAAATCAATGAGATGTTTTAATATGAATGCCAAATTACATGGAAAAAATCACTCTTACTCTCTTATTGATAAACTCCAGGTCCAGTGCACAAAAACTGTGCACTCAGGGGGGGTCCCCCAGCCTGGCCTGTGCCCTCTCACAGTGCGGGAGCCCGATGATGGATTGCCCCAAAGAGGTAGGCCCCGCCTACCCATCCGGCGCTCCTCAATGGATTGCCCCAGAGAGGTAGGCCAGATCCGGGGGTCCTGCTTCCACGTGGCGCGGACCCCCAGGCCTTGCGGCACAGGGCTGTGGGACCCATCTCCATGCCACGCACGCAGCGTCAAGCCCCCGCCCACCTGCACACGTCCGCTGCTGCGCAGGCAGCCTCCTGATGATGATCACTCGTTGCGGCGTGAGGGCATCACGGCATGAGGGCATGATGACCACATAGGCTTTTATTAATAGGATTTCAGTGTTATATCAGTTCATCTTTGTTCCATAATAAACCACTTAAACTTAGAAGCTTAGAACAACATTTATTATTTATTGTTGTTCATAATTCTCTAGATGAGCAAGAAATAATATCTGATCTCAGATGGCAACTAATCTGAGTGGTCAGTGGGATCAGTTAGATTACCTGATGGCTGGGGTATGAGTAGGATGGTCTAGGACAGTGGTCAGCAAACTGCGGCTTTCGAGCCACATGCGGCTCTTTGGCCCCTTGAGTGTGGCTCTTCCACAAAATAGCACGCGGGCGCGCATGTACAATGCGATTAAAACTTCCTGGCCCATGCATAGAAGTCGGTATTTTGTGGAAGAGCCACACTCAAGGGGCCAAAGAGCCGTATGTGGACTGGTCTAGGACAATAATCAACAAAGTTTTTCTTAATGAGCTCACAGATCATGAGATCTCTAGAGCAACTCCTAAACTCTGCCACTGTAGCAGGAAAGTAGCCACAGACAGCACATAAACAAATAACTCCGGCTGTGTTCCAATAAAACTGTACTGACAAAAACAGGCAGCAAGCCAGTAAACTCTATTTTACTAAACCCTGGCCTGGGATGGCCTCACTCATGCATCTGACAGTAGGTGGACTGATAGGTTTACTGCAACTCAGCTGGGAAGTTTCCCCTCTGCTGCAGCAGCTGCTTATCCTCCAGCAGGCTCCAGGGCTTTGTGACACTGTTCTACCACAGTTCCAGAAAACAGCAAGAAAATGCAAGCCCCAATGTGCATGGCTGCCTTGATAATGTCTACGTTCTTGAAGAAATTAAAATACATAGGAATCCTACAGTACTATGACCCCTCTTATAACGTTACAATTAGCAAATTTTAATATACAGTGGGGCCTTGACTTACGAGTGTCCCGACTAAAGAATTTTTTGAGATACTAGCTGTTTCTCGGCCGATTTTTTGCATTGAGTTGATAGAGTAATTTGATTTAACGAGCTCCTTAACGAGCTCCTTAACAAGCTCGGTCTCGGAACGAATTAAACTTGTAAGTCAAGGCCCCACTGTATCTGTAAGTAAAATTATAGAACTGCATTTTACAGTGTACATCAATGTGCAGATATAAAGCCCACAATATAACATTAAAATACTGCCCTATATTTTTAAGACAACTTTTTAAAAAAAATTTATTGACTTGAGAGAGAGAGAGAGAGAAAGAGAAACATCAATTTGTTGTTCCACTTATTTATGCATTCGCTGTTGATTCTTGTATGTGCCCTGACTGGGAGCACACCTGCAGCCTTGGCGTATGGAAATGATGCTCTAACCAACTTAGCTACCCAGCCAAGGCAATACTGCCTTATATTTGTAGAGCACTGTTGATAACTGTCATAAATACTTCTTCACAATCTCATGAAAAGTAAAAAAGACTTACCTAAAGTGAAACATTAACATTTTGCCCATTTATGTTTATCAATTAAGAGTCTCACAATCACAATGCCCTAATATAACCACCTAAAATTAGGTTTTGAAAATACACTACCACACAAATAAAACAACCTTATTTAAGATCTAAAATTTCAATTTACATCAATTATAATTAAAACAATTATAAGCTAATCAATATATAGAATGTGTATTTCTAATTACATAAAAAGGCAATTCCTTCCCAACTTTAAATTATTATCCTTTTATTCTATGCTTTAAAAACAAATTAGAACCAGAGTCATAGAATCATTGTACAGACTGTCCAACCTATGAGAGAAAGCGAGATGGGGGGGAGGAGGAAGTAAGAGAGCAACCAAAGGACTTCTATGCATGCATATGAGCATAACCAATAGACACAGATGGGGGGGGGTGAGGACATGTGCTTGGGGAGGGGGGTGGGCAGTGGCCAGGGAGAGGTCAGTGGCGAAAAGGAGGCTTTTGTAATACTTTAAGCAATAAAGAATTTAAATTAAAAAGAAAAACAGATTAGCATTTCCTAATAACTAAGACAAAACAAATTCTATTAAGATAAAGTCTAATAAATTAATTTAATTTAAATAGATTATTATCTTTTCAAATATCATAATTATTGAAAATGTTTTAATGAAAGGAATTATTGAATAATTTAACCAAAACAATTAAGAGAAATTACTAAGTAATCAGACCAACACAATTAATAAGAAAAATTACTAAGGACATGAGATAAAACCAAGGCATAATTTTAAAGCATCAAGTTAAATGCCTATAACTCCACATGTACATAAACAAAATAATTTAATAATAAAGAAACAAGAGCAGTAAAAAAAAAAAGATATAGTCTAAGTTTGCAGAATTTGATATTCTTATAAACAATCTATTTACTAGCTTTATGTTTCCTCTTTCTCTTAAAATGTGTGTTAAATTTATAATATATGTTAAAAATACTCAAAAGGCATTATAAAAAACTAAAAAGAAGTTCATAATTCTAGCAGGAGACCAGGTGGTTGATTGGAGAGATTAAGTAGCTCAATCCATTTGTTTCTAAATACTGAAACAATAGACTAAAATCCACAGTAATTAAGTCAGGCCCTAAGAAACATGCACTGCCTGATGGACATTTATACACCCAAATTCTTGAATAAATGAAACTGTTAAGAGAACTAAATATACAAACCTAGTTTCAATAAAGTTGGCAATACCTTTAAAATATTCCACATAAATAATTTTAACTTTAGACATTAACATTAAGGAAATGATTAGAACCACATTTTTCATAACAAAGAGGTATAATTGACCTTTATTTTATTAGCCTACAATTTGCTTCACCACTGTTTTCTTAAACCACTCTAATGGTATATATACCTTGACAACATCCCACAGATGGTTATGATTATGTGTAACAAGACAACAAGCTCATTGAAAACCATTACAGAAGCTTAGCTAATGGGATGTCACATTAAATCTGATATAAGATTAAAAACTTTCTATCAATTATATTATAAACAAAGATATATCATTTGAAATTGACATTCAAACATTTCTAAACTAATTCCATAGAAACACTAAGTTAGTAATATGCTTATTTAAGAATGAGCTTTAAAAACAAGTGAAGACATTACACAGCTTATCCCCATCACACAACCTGCTTGCACCATGTGCCCTTTTGGGAGGGGTGGGTTTATATATAGAGAGAGATATATTTTTTGCTTTCAACATCTTAGATATAGATGCTTCTAACTACAAAACTCTGGTAAATGTCAGAATTCGATTCGACTACTTCTTACTTCCTCTCTTAATGCTTAATGACTAATTCCTTAGAGATGTCCTTAAAAGCCCTAAAATGTTGTCCTTCGGTAGAAACTTTCACCAGCAATCAATCAGAAGCAAATTAGATGATTGTGTTGAAATGTACTACACTGTGTAAGCTAACAAATGAATGAAGAAAGGTAGTATATCGGAACATATGCCACTACACTGAAGTTGCTAAAAGGGTTTGTTGGAAGAATATTTGGTTTCCAGTGGAGCAAATATGGAATATGAAGGGGCAGTGATAAAAGAATACAAAGTCATATGGAAATCCAAATATAGTGACAGACACAATTATTTTACTAATTGCTAATGAATACAGTCAAGTGGCTTCAAAAAGCAAAACTTTGCTTGGACTACTTCAGGTTTTGACCTCTGCATGAGCAAATGCATTTAAACTGAAGCCCACCAAAATTGATTAACGGCGCCAGTCAAGGCCAGCATGTTAGTTGAAGCTTTTTCCATCTATCACATGGCCCCAAGGATAGTTAAATGAACCTTAAAATGGCTACAAACAGCTCAATGACTACACAGAGTCCTGCCAATTAGAAATAATTAGGCAGTCATTTTGGTGGTAAGTCTTTTTAAGTGCATACATAACGATGCAATGATGCTTATTAACGATCTCATATGAGCTATGCTCAAACAGCCTGAAATAATTATGCAACTATCACAAAGCCTTGCTCATCTCTGTACTTCACCTTAATGCATTTAAAAATCCACTTCATTACCTCCAGTAATTAATCCTCCATTAATTGCAGGAAAAGCTCAGTTTACCAAGCTTCATTTCTAATTATCTTATAAATAGTTATGGTTCTAATTAATGTGTTCATTAAGATGAATATCCTTTCTCAAAGCCATGCTCAGAGCAAAGGTTCCACTTATTCTCTCAAAAGCCTAACTAGCCATAAGGTGGGGACATTTTGGTTGCATTTGCTTTTATTTTCGTATACTCAATCTCCTAATTGGCATTTAAAATCTAATTTAGAGAAACTTCAAGGAGGCTATATAGGGGGAAATAGGGGCAAAAAGATATTTTCAAATTCTTTTCCAATCAATAACCTTAATACCTTAATAGGAAAACTTTAGTGCACTTTTTGGACAAAAATTGACTAATATACTTAAGTACTATATCCAAGGGAATTTCAATTCCACACAAACATGGTTTTTGCCCCGTCTCTTCAATTAGAAAATAAGACAAGGAAGATAAGATATACTATTAAAACAAATGTATTTAAATTTATATTAGATTGCCTAGCTAAATTGCCACTATAAAGCAATGACTCAGAATAAATTATCAGCCTTCAAAGAAAAAACCTTACACATATCCTAAAATCACCATTAATTCATATCATTTTGAAAACACAGTCTATGTGCTTTTTAAAAACAGAAATCTAATTCTGAACTACAAAGTACATAGCACTTAAATACTGGCTATGATTAAAAGATGAAATATGATGCAAAATCAATATGCTTGTAAACAAGAATATTTTTATAATTTTGTAAATTTTTAAAATAACTGTGTGGTTTAGAAGCACAAAAGTATTCTTAATTTTTAAAAATCATATTTTGTTTCTATAATTAAAAGAACCAAAACAATTTGTTCAGGAAATCAAGTGAGTAAAATTCTATAATAAAAAATAAATTATTTTTCTAATAATCATGAGTTAATAATAAAGCTATAGTTCCACATATGATGGATGTCTCCTGCTTTTCTCTAATTTGCTGTTGCTCATTAATCTTATCCCCTTGTCTTTATCCATGTAAGATAAGCCCAAAGAACAGTTCCATTTATGAATTTTTCAAAAAAGTCATATTCACTCTACAAGCAAAACTCTAAAGAGAGAGTTTCTTCATACTTAATTATAATGTGTAATTTCTCTAGAACTTTTAAAATATGCTTTACACAAAACCACTATGGCTTGTGTTCCCACATTAAAATTTCTGAGTATGGAGACTAAAAAATTTGCTAGAAGGGTAGATGGAGACTCAGTTTGAGAGAAAATCTCATATACTTTATAGCAACACTAGAAGCCTGATGTATGAAATTTGTGCACAGGGGGAGGGGTTGTCCCTCAGCCCAGCCTGCACCCTCTTGCAATCCAGCACCCCTCGGGAGATGTCCGACTAAACCGGCAGTCAGACATCCCTCTTACAATCCAGGACCACTGGCTCCTAACCACTTGCCTGCCTGCCTGATCACCCCTAACCACTCTGTCTGCCTGCCTGCCTGCCTGCTTGATCACCCCTAACTGCCTCTGCCTCGGCCTCGGCCCCCACCACCACGGCTTCGTCCGGAAGGATGTCCAGAATGACGTCCAGAAGGTCATTCGGCTGTCCAGTCTAATTAGCATATTACACTTTTATTATTATAGATGAACTCATTCATTCATTCATCCTTCTATGTTCTAGGTACTTTTCAATGCTGACGAGGATACAGAAGTTAATGAGACAAGCATGGACTATGCCACAATGGAGTTAAGAGTCTAGATCTTTTGAAGTGAAACACTCCTGCTAACTTAAAGAAACAATGCCACAACACAGAAACAGGATGATTTTAGCTATAAGTTTCAATTACTATAATATAGATGTATATCAAGTACACCTTAATATCCAGAGAAAATGTCAATCCCCTACTATATCCAAAAGATCCTTGAGAGAAGACATCTTGGCCCATCTATCTGTGTATTGCTTAGCCAAATACATTATCGGCACCAAATTGTACTATTATAAGAAAAATGTACATAATTCAGAGAAACATACTGTGAACATAAATGGATCTATGAGAATATTAGGTTTGGTGTACCTATCTTCTAAATTTTAACCATTCAATGACACCTTACCTGGTGGAACAGAATAGTGAGCCTCAGTTGTGGCTTTGGAATACTCCAAGATGTCTCCAACAAGCTCAAAATGAGAATCATAAAGTGCTTACCACAAAACTTAACATTAATTAATTCACTTTTATTTTTTAAAGGATTATTTCAAGGGGAAAAGGGAAAGGAGAGCAAATGTTGGTAAGATGATACAATATCCAAAATATTAAAAATTATTCTTCCTTTTTATCTAGAGGAGTTAAGGAATATCATTTCTGTTGATCCTGAAAGTATTCAAATTTTAGAATATTCACATCATTTGCCCTTTCTTTTCACTATGCTATCCCCACCACACAATCAAATCTAAAGAAATAAAGCCAATGAACACCTTTAGTAACACAACAAAGCTTCCTACAGTTACCTGACCAATATCACAAAATAATGTTAATGTTAGCCCCTCAGAGTCCATTTTCTCTTTGATCCAAACAAATTTATTTCAGGCAAACAAATTTCTTCCTATGTCAACAGTCTTATATATAAAAGTGAACTTGAAGCAATGGTTCCTAATAGGCAAAATTGAAAAGCTGAAAAAGGCAAGCAATCCAAAAACCTAAGATTCTAATGAACCAAATTTAAATGTATTTAAATAGTTAACATTCCTAATAAATTTGATTAGGCTCTAAATTGAGATCTAAGTGAAAGGCGAATTTCCCCTAACTATTGGAATGGAAGTAGTGTTAATTCTTTATCATTGCACAGATACTAATGACAAAAATAAAGGTGACCCATAACATTGCATTAACATACCCTTTCCTCACACCAGTGAGTAAAACAGAGGAAAGCACATACCAGTAGGCCAGACTAAAAATAATATTCTATGAGAAGATTTCTGATACCTACAGCTCAGTACAGTACCAATTAATAATGTTAAGTCTCCAGGCACCTTAGTTCTAACATGTAAAAATCTATATATCTTTCACAGACATGATTAACTTATAATATTGAGAAAAGCCACACAAGACATTAAACTAAAAAGAGAGCTTCGTTCATCTATTCTGTTGTATTTTCTTCATAAGGTCCATCAAAAGTTTGGCAGTGTCATCTATTACTAAGAATACAGTTATATCCTCTACCCATACCATAGGCAGAATATTCTTCTTCATCCTTGACACTGAGCCTAATCACACATATTGACAGAAGTAACACTGAGCAGAGGATTTAAATGTGCTTGAGAAATTTGACTTGTTTTCCTTCTGTCTAAGAAAACCTGCTTTGATTAACTGCTGATCCAAGGATGATGAACCCCCAGCTTGGAGTCAAGCCCAAGAAGCCCAGCCTAAATCAGAAGAGGTCCAGTTCACTCACAAATGTTTGTGTAAGAAACATATCTCTCTCTCTTTTTTTTTTTTTTTTTTATACCGTTGAATTTTGAGATGATTACTATGTAGCATTTATAGTAACAATTGCTGACTGATACAATGACATTAGCACCAGAGGGTTTAGGCTTTCTAGTCAGTCATCTTGCCAAAGGGAACAAAGAATGAAATCTGTTGGAGAACAGGGGATAGGAGTGACAACAAGGGTGTGAATTCGCAGATTTATCCATGTAAGTATGAGCAAGTTATTTGACCTCTGTAGTTTATGTCCTCACGTAAAGACTTAGAAAATAAGAAAGGTTGCTGTGACAAATAACCTATGATGATAATACAAGTTCACAATTCCTAACACATAGTATGTATTCAATAAATGTTAGTTTCCCCTTTATCTTTCTTATTGTTTGTAAGCTTTTTCTTTATTTCAACATTTTCACAAAATTTTTATTACATGCAAATAGGTAATCCCATTTTTTTACTAAACTTTAAAGTAAACACCTGTCGAAGTAATTCCAGAATGTCTATTTCCATGTCTGAGAAGAATCCTCCCCTTTCTCATGGATCTTACTAATCATCATTCTCTTTCTTGCTATAAAATTTAAGTTTTCATGATGATACATTTTCTACAGAAAAAAAACACACACCAGAAGAACATACCTTTGCTTGTTTGATAAGCAAAATTTCCATGTTTTTCTTCCTATTTCTCATCATATTTATTTCATCCTTTCCTCAAAAAAGGTAACAAATAGTAGTTACATTATCAACATATTTTTTTCATTTCAGAAGAAAAGGGTAGATTCAAATGACACTAATAAAATGTTTTAGTTATTCAGAAGATATACTGTACAAATTAAAAATTAGTATTAGGGATTTATTTTTTAAATTTAATAAGTGAATGGCTTAAGGCAGTGATAATTTCTAAAAAAAAAAAAGAAAGAAAGAAAGAAAAACAGAGGCTGCAGGGAAGGTCAGAGACTCAGAAACAGACACAATCATTCACCATAAAAGACTTCAGGGGACATTTTAATAACTACCTGTGGCAGGATCTCTCATATTCATTATAAAATTCCCAAGGCAGACTTTGTTTTCTCACTCATACACACAGATATAGAAAATGGAGCCTTCCCATTAAATGCAGTGTGAGTAGATGCATTTAAATAACAGTTATTTTATCACTGCATTTATCAACATAGTTTGCAATAAACAAGATAAAAGCTTCATAGGAATGAACACACAATATGTATTTGTGCATGCACACACACATACATGGTATCAAGCAGAGATTATTGAAGCTATGTGACATTCATGTTTATTTTTAAATGCTTGGACACAAACAAAATATGATTGAAAAATGACCAACTCATGAATCAAATAAGGATCTCACCCACATTACAAAAAGGCATGAGAGGGTTCAAAATTTTTAAAAGCTCTCATCAAAAAAAAAGGTATACATACAGGATAGGGCAAGAATAGGTTTATAGTTGTTCACATGGAAAATAATACAATCATTAATTAATAATACAGGAATGGGACAACTTCAAGCATACCAACATTCACATTATGGTGCCAGAAGGAGAAGAGAGAGAGCAAGATATTGAAAACCTATTTGAAGAAATAATGACAAAAAACTTCTCCTACCTGGTGAAAGAAATAGACTTACAAGTCCAGGAAGTACAGAGAGTCCCAAACAAGAGGAACACAAAGAGGACCACACCAAGATAGATCATAATTAAAATGCCAAGGGTTAAAAGCAAACAGAGAATCTTAAAAGCAGCAAGAGAAAAGCAGTTAGTTACCTACAAGGGAGCGCCCATATGACTATCAGATGATTTCTCAAATTTTGCAGGCTAGAGTGAATGGCAAGAAATATTCAAAGCGATGAAGAGCAAGAACCTACAACCAAGATTACTCTACCCAAAAAGCACTCATTTAGAATTGAAGGTCAGATAAAGAGCTTCACAGACAAGAAAAAGCTAAAGTTCATCACCACCAAACCAGGATTACATGAAATTTTGAAGGGTATTCTTTAAGAAGAAGAGGAGGAAGAAGAAGAAGGTAAAGATAAAAAAAATATGAACAACAAAGTGATAACACATACACATCTATCAACAATTGAATCTAAAAATCAAATGAATAAAAAATCTGATGAACAGAATAAACTGGTGAATGGAATAGAATCAGGGGCATGGAAATGGAACAGACCGACGATTCTCAGAGGGAAGGGAGGGTGGGGGGGTATGGGAAGAGATTAGACAAATATCTTATATGCATGTATGCATTACCTATGGACACAGACAATAGGATGGCGAGGGCCTGGAGTGGGGTGGGAACCAGGTGGGGGGGAAAAAGAGTGATATCTGTAATAATCTCAACAATAAAGATTAATTTTTTAAAAAAAAGAAGAGGAAGAAGAAGAAAAAAAAGACAAAACATATGAACAATAAAATAGCAATGAATACATATCTATCGACAACTGAATCTAAAAATCAAAATAAACAAACAAGAAATCTAATAAAGTAAACTGGTGAATAAAATAGAATCAGAGGCATGGAAACATGGAACATGGGGAAATCTCAGAGGGAAGGGAAATGGGGGGAGGGGAGGTGGGAAGAGATTAACCAAAGATCTTACCATGGACACAGACAGTAGGGTGGTGAAGGCTTGGGATGGGGAGGGAACCAGGTGGAGGAGGAAAGTTGGGGGGGGGGGGGATATTTGTAATACTCTCAACAATAAAAGATTTAAAATAAAATAATAATAATAATAACAACTCAGGAATAAACTCTGTGTTTTGCATACTAACAACTGTAAACCTATTTTTGCCACAGCCTGTATTTTATTGTATTTGTTTGTGTGTTTAGATACATAATATACAGTAATGAAATAATCATTTCTTTAACTCTATTGTAGATTTTCCATTTAAAACACTCTCAAACCCAGTTGCTGTATTTCTACTCCCTCCTACCTTTTTATCTAGAGGAGTTAAGGAATATCATTTGTTTATCCTGAAAGAATTCAAATTTTAGAATATTCACATCATTTATCCTCTCTTTTCACTGTTATCCCCACCACACAATCAAATCTAAAGAAATAAAGCCAATGAACACTTTTAGTAACACAACAAAGCTTCCTATAGTTACCTGACCAATATCACAAAATAATGTTAATGTTAGCCCCTCAGAGTCCATCTTCTCTTTGATCCAAATGAATTTATTTCAGGCAAACAAATTTCTTCCTATGTCAACAGTCTTATCCATATAAGTGAACTGTAATTCTGCTACTCCTCTCCCTGAAAAAATGAAAACCTGAAAAAGGCAAAACCAGGCTTTCATTGAATGGGACAATGTAACTCAGTTGCAGGCTCCATCCCCAGCCTGGTCAGGCAAAGGAGGGAAGCAACCAATTGATGTGACTCTCTCACACTGATGTTCCTCTCTGTCTCTCCCCATCCTCTCTACGCTTTCTAAAAAGAAATCAATGGGAAAAATATCCTTGGGTGAGGATTAACAACAACAACAAAGAAGACAGTCAGAAATGGGAATTTACAGTAAGTCATCACTTAACTTCATCGACAGGTTCTGCTACTTGAAGTGAAATGACATATCATGAAACCAACTTTACCATAAGCTAACTGATAGAAACAAGAGTTAAGTTCCTACAGTCTCTAAACAACATTATAACAAAACAACATTGAACAAAATGTTCAATGACATGTTATTCAAGGATCTGCTGTACTCTGCAAACACCATAAAAAAGACAACACTTGCCGAAACCGGTTTGGCTCAGTGGATAGAGCGTCGGCCTGCAGACTGAAAGGTCCCAGGTTCGATTCCGGTCAAGGGCATGTACCTTGGTTGCGGGCACATCCCCAGTAGGGAGTGTGCAGGAAGCAGCTGATCGATGTTTCTAACTCTCTATCTCTCTCCCTTCCTCTCTGTAAAAAATCAATAAAATATATTTAAAGAAAAAAAAAAAGACAACACTTAACTGTCATATTCCCAGACTTAGTCATGATCTTAGAACAGGCTAGGAATACTAAGTTTGTCTTCAAAAATACCAGTTACACTTTTTTTTTTTTTTGCTGTGAGACCTTGATACATGTATAAGACCCAATTTCCTAACCAGTAAATCATGACACCATACTTGTCACATGTGATTGCTCTAAGGATTACATGAAACGAACATGTTAAGCATTCTGTATTACTACTTTAGTAAGTACCAGTTTAATTAGTACATATTATTACTATTATTGTTATAGCTCAATATTAATATTCTAAATTTATAATTATCCAGGCTTTCTTCACTTCTTACAACTGTGCTGGATTCTTTGTAAAGTTTCAACAATAATAAACAAGAGGCATCTAACTTTTTAAAAATTATATTTGCTAATAAATACAATACAGTTAAGGATTCAAGTTGTTTTAGATTTTGTATTTTGTTATGTTTCATTTGGGGATATGGCTAGAGAAGAAAGAATTAAAAGCTATATTTTTACAAAAATATACATTTTACAAACATGTATCCCAATCTCATAATAACCATGGAATGTTTCATAACATAGATTTAATATACATAGCAGATTATCAATGTATATTAAAGAAAAGACAAGAAAAAGGTTTTATATACCAATGATAATCAAGACTTATAAAGTCTCTCAAAAATATACCCCTAAGTCTAAGAGGACAATTTTGGTCCACAAAACTTTCTAGTAAGTTTCAACATAATCAACATGATGCTTGAGGTATTCAGCTTTCCTTAAAGGTTACACCTATTTGAACTCTGATCAAAGCAAATCTTTCTTTAGATTATAAGATCCAACAAGATCTAAGATCAAGGGGGCGTGACTACCAAGTAACTCCCCCATCTACTTATTCCTAATACTGTGTTTTTGAATCATGTTCCCTAGCTTTCTAGTAATCTCAAGGGAACTCTTAAAAGCACTCATTACTAAGTGACAGCATTACCCTGCAACACAATACCATGCCACACTGTCTTTCTTTAGTTACAGCACAAATGTGGTGAGCAAGAGTGTTGTCTTTCCCTGATGGTTTTCCTTAAGAATGAAAAATAAAAAATATTTCAAGAAAAGAAATAAGTGGTAAATAACCAGTAAATGAGGGAAAAAATGCCTGAACTAGCAACTCTAGAAGCAGAGAGTTCCATCCACACACATTCTCAAATTTCTCCAAACAGAAAAGGCTGGAGATCACTCTGAAGGTTAAGGGAATGTCTAGAAGAGGTATGTGAGTAACTGAGACAAACTGAATCTACATAGTTAGTATCAAATAAGCAAATGTGACTAAGAATAAATCTAACTATGGAGCCACCAACAAATAGAGAAGGTAGAGAGGAACTTGCTTTAAAAAGGGGTTGTTCAGCGGTAACTCATTGGCAGGTTGTCTAGAAATGTTCACTTGCTTTCCTCAGGGCCCTACTTTTCCTAAGAAATTTACAGAGCAGTTCCTAGATACATGTAGGGCTTTCTTAGGCATCTTTGTACTTATTAGTCTAGATCAGTGGTTCTCAACCTTCCAAATGCCGCGACCCTATAATACAGTTCCTCATGTTGTGGTGACCCCCAACCATAAAATTATTTTCGTTGCTACTTCATAACTGTAATTTTGCTACTGTTATGAATCATAATGTAAATATTTGATATGCTATATGTGTTTTCTGATGGTCTTAGGCGACCCCTGTGAAAGGGTCATTCGAGCCCCAAAGGGGTCAGGACCCACAGGTTGAGAACCGCTGGTCTAGATTTTCCAACTGTTATGTTTATTAAATATACTTAGATCTTAATTAAAAGATACCCTATAAAGTAGCTTTGAGCCTAGGATAAAATGTGTAAAATAATCAAATACAACAGAAGCTATATACTCAAAAGTGAAATCAGCTCTTCAGACACAACTAAAAATCATACTAAATGTAAAAGTTTTAGACCAAGCATGTCAAACTCGCAGGCCAGGGGCCCCATGCAGCCCACAATGAATATTTTTGTGGCCCAGCCAATGTAACGGTATGTAAGAAATGTTTTAATAAAAATTTCATAACGTAATGTTTACAATATCCTGTTATACATAATTATTAATAACAAACTGCAATGTTCGCTAATGACTGATACCTATAATCATGTTGCATTCATTTCTCTTACGCACCTTATGTGCAGGTGTACCATTTCTCTCCACTAATACTAGCAGCGAATATTTTAGCAGCCGATTGACAAGTCATTAGACTGACTTGTTTGGTGTGCACAACAGGAAAGATTTCGCTTTCTGAGAACAAGAAAAATAGGCTTATTTGCATTACGTTTATTAATTTGTGCAGTTATTCTGTGTCTGGTAAGTTAATGATCAAAAAAATATTAATTTTTATTAAAATGTTCTGTTATTTTGTCTTAATGATTACTCATTTATTTCAGCCCTTTCTATTAAGCATGTCTCTATCAAAATAAACCTACGTTTCTATAAAATTGAAGCTTTTGTTTTTTTGCGGCCCACATAAACTTAAACCTTGTTTATTTGGCCTGTGTTAGCCTTTGAGTTTGACATGCTTGTCTTGACTAAAGGATCACAATTCATTTGCAGTTCAAATCTCACCTCCTCCTTGGAAGAAGAAATATCTTTAAAGGATGACATATGAGCATATGTACCTCACTTTAGGTAGCAGATACAAACAACAAGTTCTGAGTAACCAAATTTTTGTATAGCAATTACTTCCCACACAAGCTCAAAGATGAATTCCAAGAGAATGATGGGAAGAACAGTATCAATTTCATTAATATAGCTCTTACTGTTTTCAAAATACTCTCACAAAATATCATTTGATCCTTATATCAGCTTTGTGAAAAAGACAGAGGAGACATTCAATTCCAGTCACTTAACTACAAAGTACTAACTACTAGCTGGCCACTAACAATAGCCATAAAGTGATGACCCATCCAGCTTAGCCCAAGATTAAAGGGTTTCTTGGGATACAGAATTTTCAGGGCTAAAACAAAGAGTCACAAGCAAGCCAGCATGGTTGGTCATCTAGCAAAAATTAAAACGGTATTGACATTGTCCTCAAGGAGCTCACTATTTATTGTTATGATTTCTAAGTTGCAGATTTTTAAAAAATGAAGTTCACCTAAGTTAAATTATTTACCTAAGGCAAACAGCTAATAAAAGAAACATAACCTGGCATCAACTCCTACATTATGTCATATGTGAGAAAAGGAAACATTTTTCCCCTAAGATGTGTGATTTTTTTAATGAGATAATTTATGTAATTATAGAAAATTAAGTACACATATTATGTGTACATTATAAGGAAAGATATTTAACACTTCTAGCCACAGACATAGGCTGTAATTTATCTATTGCTCTTGAAAAAAAAAAAACCTAACATTTAATTTTACTCCACAATATTAAATATATTTATATGACTATGTTATACAGGATGTCCAAAAAAAATTGTATACACACTTTAACAGCTGATAGCTGTTAAATAAAAATGAAATGCATTTTAATAAACACTGCCTTTGTAATTATTGAAAGTATGTGTATATATTTTGGGGGGACACCCTATATAATAAAGCATAATACCAAGGACTTCAGTTAGGTTTCTTACACTATCCTAGAATGTTCTAATTAACATTCATTCATTCAATAATACATGTGTAGTGCTTATTTTGTGTCCTCCCAGCACTTTTCTGATACCTAAAAGTGTAGACTTTACATAGTATAATAATAATCATGTCTATATATGTTCTCTCACCAGATTCTGAGCTCCCTGAGAATACTGTATCTGTATTCACACTATATAGCACAGGACCTGACAACTAACTATATGCATTCAAATGATAACTATGAAGTATATGGTCAACATCAAGAATAAAATTCTAAGAGTTTACAATCTAGATAGAGGTGGATGTAAATAGCCTCACTGAAGTAATACAATATGATTATAAACTGAATGATATAGATGATGAAGATTCTAGGAATTTAAAGGAAAAGAAAAGCTGAAAAAACTCTTTGTAAATGTAATTCTGATATTCTATGAAGTGATGGCTTTTCACATTTTTGTTAAACTAAGAATCCTACCCCCAAGTGATATTCCACACAGAACCCCAATGGAAGACAATTAGATGAAGATGTGCTCCAGTTAAAGCAGTAATACCTACCCACACCCAACAAAAAAAATGCATGGTAGTTCCAGATGTACCTCCATGAACTTCCAAAACTCCACAAATTAGGATTAGTTCTATCTCCAAATACTTCTCAAAAATGCTTTCCCTCAACACCACTAGGCCAACCTCCCAAGAAACGGTAAAGTGACCTTTTTAAGCTGAAACAAAAGAGCACCAATTAGTAACAGGAAAACATATGAAAGTATCAAATCCCATTGGTAAAGATAAATACATAAATTCAGAAATAGTCTAATGTTGAAAGATGGTGAGTTAATTACTTACAAATCTAGTAGGAAGGTTAAAAAACAAAAGCAGTAAGAATAATTATAACTAAGTTTATTAACAAACACCCAAGATAAAAAGAAATAAATTGTGACATCAAATACACACAATGTAGGGGGTGGGGAGTAGGAAAATGTGAACCTTTAGAATGCTTTCAAATTTAGTTATTAACTTAAAATAGACTGTGATAAATATAAGATGTTTTACGTAGTGGCCTCATGGTAACCACAAAGCAAAAACCTATAGTAGATAGACAAAAGATAAAGAAGGAATCTAAGCATACAACTACACAAAGACATCAAGTCACAAAGGAAGAGAGCAAGCACAGAGGAAAGGAACAAAGGAATTACAGCTGAAAAACAATTAACAACATGACAATAAGTCTATACCTTTCAACACTTTATATTAAATGGACTAAAATAACTTCTCCAATCAAAAGACACAGAGTGGCTGAACAAATTTTTTTTTAAAAAAGATCTAACTATATGTTGCCTAAAACTGACTTACTTCATCTTTAAGAAAACACATAGACTGAAGCAAAGGGATGGAAAAAGTATTCCATGTAAATGGAAACTAAATTAAGGCTGGGATAGCTATACTTAAATCAAGACAAAACAGACTTTAAGACAAAGACTGTACTAAAATACAAACAAGGTCCTTTCATAATGATAAAAAGATAAATCCAACAAGAGGATATAACATCTGTAAATATTTATGCATTCAAAATAGAAGCACCTAAATATATAAAGCAAATGTGAACATAACTGAAGGGGGAAATAGGCAAAATATAATAGTAGTAAGAAATTTCAATGCTCCATTTTCATCAATAAATAGATCATACAGACAGAAAATCAATTAGGAACCAATTGGACATAACACAGTAGACCAAATGAACTTAATAGACATTTACAGACAATTCTGTATAAAAGTAGCAGAAAACACACTTTTCTCAAATGCACATGGAACATTCTCCAGGCGGGATCACATGCTAGGCCACAAAACAAGTCTTAACAAATTTAAGAAGATTGAAATCCTTTCAAGTATCTTTTCTCACCACAATGAGATAAAAATAGGAATCAATTAAAATAAAACTAGAAAATTTACAAATATGCGGAGATTACACAACATGCTACACTCACAAAGAAGAGAGAAGGCTCAAATAAAATCAGAAATGAAAGAGCTGTTATAACTGATACCACAGAAATACAAAAGATCATAAGAGGAAATGATACACCAACAAATCAGAGAACCTAGAGGAAATGGATAAATTCCTAGAAACATAGGAATTTTATGAGACTAGTATTACCCTAGTAGCAAAAATATGTTTAAGAAAACAATAATAAAAAAATAAAGAAGAACTGATATCAATTTTTCTATGTCTCCCAAAAATAGAAGAGAAGGGGACACTTCCAAACTAATTTTATGAGACCAGAATTACCCTAGTAGCAAAACCAGACAAAGACACTACAAAAAAAAAAAAAATTACAGGCCAATATCCCCGATGAATGATGAACACAGGCACAAAAATCCTCAACAAAATATTAGCAAACTGAATTCAACAGTACATTAAAAGGATCACACACCGCGATCAAGTGGAATTTATTCCAGGAATGCAAAGATGTTTCAATATCCACAAATCAATCCATATTATACACCCCATTAACAAAATGAAGGACAAAAATCATATGATAATCTCAATAGATCCAGAAAAAGCTTTTCACATCCATTATAAAAAGTCTCAAGAAAGTGGGTATAGAGGGTATGTACTTCAACATAACATAGGCCATATATGACAAGTCCACAGCTAACATTATACTCAATGTTGAAAAGCTGAAAGTTTTCCCTTTAATATCTGGAACAAAACAAAGATACTCACCACTTGTTATTTTTATTAGAAATAATATTAGAAGCCCTACCCTTGGCAATTAGACAAGAAAAGGAAATAAAAGGGATCCAAACTGTAAGGGGAGAGTAACACTATCTCTTTTTGCAGATGACATGATAATATATAGAAAACACCAAAAGATGCCACCAACAAGATTTAAAACTAATCAAGAAATTCAATGAAGTTTCAGAATACAAAATCAATATACAGAAATCAGTTGTGTTTTTATACATTAATAAGGAACTATTAGAAAAAGAAATTAAGAGAACAATCCATTTACCATGGAATCAATAAGAATAAAATACCTAAGAAATAAATTTAACCAAGGAGGTAAAATACTTGTGTACTGAAATTATAAGACATTGATGAAAAAACTCAAAGACGACACAAATAAATGAAAATATATTTCATGAGACTCATGGTTGGAAGAATAATACTCTTAAAATGTCCACACAACCCAAAGTAATCTACAGATTCAATGCAATTCCTATCAAAATTCCAATGGTGCGCTAGCCGACTTGGCTCAGTGGAGTCAGCCTGCGAACTAAGGGGTGGCGGGTTTGATTCCGTCCAAGGGCACATGCCTGGGTTGCAGGCTTGATCCCCAGGAGGGGGCATGCAGGAGGCAGCCGATCAATGATTCTCTCTCATCATTGATCTCTCTCCTTCTCCCTTCCTCTCTGAAATCAATAAAGAAATACAGTGGGGCCTTGACTTACGAGTGTCCCGACTAACGAGTTTTTCGAGATAGGAGCCGTCTCTCGGCTGATTTTTTGCTTTGAGTTACGAGCTAAAATTTGGGTTATGAGCCAGCTTCAGATACCCCACCGCTAGTTGGCGCAGCGAACGTCACAGTGAACACCACAACATCAGCCCAGCATCACGTGTCTCACGTTCACTTTATGATTTGACATACGAGTAATTTGAGTTACGAGCTCCGTCACGGAACGAATTAAACTCGTAAGTCAAGGCCCCACTGTATGTGTAGATAGATATAGATATAGATATAGATATAGATATAGATATAGATATAGATATAGATATAGATATAGATATAGATATAGATATAGATATATAAAAAATTCCAATGGCATTGTTCACAGAAATAGAACACAGTCCTAAAATTTGTATGGAACCACAAAAGACCCCATATATTGAAAGCAATCTTGAAAAAGAACAAAGTTAGAGGCACCACACTTCCTGATGTCAAACAGTATGACAAAGTTAAAGTCATCAAAACAGTATGAAACTTACATAAAAACAGACACATAGATCAATGAAACAGAACAGAGAGCCCAGAAATGACTCCACTCATGGGTTTAATGGTCAATTAATTTATGACAAAGGAGTTGAGAATATACAATGAGAAAAGAACAGTCCCTTCAATAAACTGTGTTACATGAAAAAGATAAAACTGGACCACTATCTTATACCATATACAAAAATCAACTCAAAATGGACTAAAGACTTGAATGTAAGACTTGAAGCTATAAAATTCCTAGAAGAAAATATGGAAGTGGGGAGGTGTGGGTGGGCAATCGCCTTGACAAGTTTGGCAATGATTTTGGGGGTTTTGAAAACAAAATCAAAGACAAAAGCAAAAATAAACATGTGGAACTACATCAAAATAAAGTTTCCATACAACAAAGATAGCCATTGCCTGGCAGCTGTGGTTCAGTTGTTGAGCGTCAAACTATGAACCAGGAGTTCACAATTTGATTCCCATTTAGGTCACATGCCCAGGCTCAGTCCCCAGCAGGATATGTGCAGGAAGCAGCCAATCAACGATTCTCTCTCATCATTGATGTTTCTCTCTCTCTCCCCCTCTCCCTTCTTCTCTGAAATCAATATGAAAATACAATTTTTAAAAAGATAACCATCAGCAACCTACAGAATGGGAGAAAATATTTTCATATATCTAATAAGGGGCTAACATCTAAAATATATCATTGAATGTGCCATACTTTAATTTAATTAGAAGTATAGGTATAGTCTCAAAAAAGAAGCTATAATTAAAGAAAAGATATACTCGATAGCAGGTGAAGAAGTTAAAAAGTGGTAAGTTGAAAGCAGAGCAAATAAACAGAATAGCTGAGGCTATCCAGTTCTGGAGAACTAAAATGAAACAAACATCTTGTTGCTGAGAAAAAAACAAGAAATTAAAAGATAAGATTATAATGCTCTAAACTTACAGATGAACAATTTACATATGAATAAGCAACAAGCCAGAGAGCTGTCAAGATCATACTGCTTCTCAGTCATAGAAAAGGGATTGAAAGCAGGTCTTGTAACTCCTAATCTAACACAAGTGCCATCTTATTGTGCTGCTTCACTGGCTCATGGCTAAGTCTTCCAGCCATACCTCCTAATTCTACACATATATCTGTCAAGTACACATTTTGGTCTTGTACATTTTATAAGGAGAATGATCAAGCTGCTCCTTCAGCCCAAATGAACAATCCAATGACTCCATACAATTATTGATACAATGCTTGCAAATAATCTTGAACCTCCAAACCAGGACAGCTAAAAAGGCGACAGATAAATAGAAATATGTGAGAAGCACACAGTTTACTCATTCCCACAAAGTATCTCTGAAACAATCCCAGATGATAAATATATATATCGATTAACATGTTTAACAGTAACAACATTCAGAGCCTCAAAAACAAACTGGTGCTGGTCCATGAACTATTATAGTTCACAATAGAAAAACAAAGATATTGAGATTAAGATTTTAGAACTTTTATAGTGATTTGTTATAACTACAACAAAAATATTATTCTGCAATACAATGAAAATTTAGAAGGGAAAATGTCCTTTATCACAGATACTTTGAGAAGTACTGCTAGACTATATAAAACAAAATCAGTTTTATAGCACAGCCATATGATATGAGAATTTCTCATATTTCAACTGAAATACTTCTGAATCCTACATTTTTGAATTTGGGGGGGGGGGGGGGATTGAACAAGCCAGCCATGTAGTAAGACACTATAATGTATCATTCAAGAAAGATTACTTTTTAAAATGTGTTCTTTGGAGGCTGTTTATACTACTTAACCACATGGAAAAGTAGTCTTTTCTATTTTCTTTTAGGCTATAATAGAAATGAAAAGTAATATCTTGTGGTCAAGGATCAATTTAAATTATCTTTTTTGAAAAAGGAAAAAAGGCCGAAACCGGTTTGGCTCAGTGGATAGAGAGTCGGCCTGCGGACTGAAGGATCCCGGGTTCGATTCCGGTCAAGGGCATGTACCTGGGTTGCGGGCACTTCCCCAGTGGGGGATGTGCAGGAGGCAGCTGATCGATGTTTCTCTCTCATCGATGTTTCTAACTCTCTATCTCTCTCCCTTCCTCTCTGTGAAAAGTCAATAAAATATATTTAAAAAAAAAAAAAAAAAAAAGAAAAGAAAAAGGAAAAAATTTAAAGATAGGGAACATCGATTTCTTGAAATGAGAAAATGGCTTAAACATGAAGGTAGGTATATGCAAGAACATAAACTAATGGCCAAAAAATCAGTATCAAAACATAAATTTAATAATTGTGCCATGTTAAGAAATGTCATATTTTTTAGATATGCAACATGAACAGTATGTGGGTGAAAAGAACAGTGACATTGCTAGCTTTGAAATACTTCTGCAAAGAAAAAGCAGAAAAAGAGGAGGAGGCATGGAGGTCAGAGGTAGAAGGAGGTGTAGCAGAAGCAGCACCAGCAGCCATTGGCAAAAATCTAAGTAACTGCTGATTCCAAGTATTGATATGTATTACATTATTCTCCAACTCTTGAGTATATTTGAAATTTTCTTAATAAAAAAGTAGTGAATTAGCTAGAAATAGTTATATTCCTAAAAAATCATTTTAGCAAAGTATTTTATTTTAGCTACAACCCTTAAAATTTAAAAATAAAACTCATGAATATATATTCTTGGACAGATTTTATAAAGTGCCAGCAAGGAAAACACTAAAAAGTACTTTAAAAAGGAATATCAGGAAGCCATGTAGATATAACTACACAGATTCAGAGTCATATTTTTAGCTTTTCCAAAGCTAATAATAATAAAAAGCCATCAAAGTAGCAGATATGTGCCTTTCATGATAACTTAAGGGCCTTTGGTTTTGCCACATGAAGTTTAATGTCCCAAAGTAGTCAATTATAGCTTGGTAATATCCTTTTTAGTAGATGAAGCTTGAGGATATCATGGAAGCCCTCTCTACCACCTTCCTTCCTGCTCTATTACCTATAATTCAAGAAGTTTGTGATTTTTGGTGGGTTTTTTTTTCCCCCACTTCCTTTAAGAGTACCAGAGATTGTGGCTTCTAAAATATTAAGAGAATACTATGATAGTAACACACTTAATGCAATCACTATTGCCAAAAAGAACTCTTCTAAATTACCGATTTCCTGATAGACATGAAACTAGTCACTTACAAAACCTATTTTCTAAGAATGTGAGTAACAATTTTTTTTCAACAAATATTGTAAACTAGAGGCCCAGTGCAAGAAAATTCATGCACTGGAGGGGGGTCCCTCAGCCAGCCTGCGCCCTCTCACAGTCTGGGAGCCCTCAGGGGCAGGAGGCGACCCAGCGATCAGGGGAAGGCAATGCCCCACCAAACCTCTGCTGCTGCCACTGCCAGCAGCGCAAGCCTTGGCCAGCCCTGGTTACCTGAGCCTCGGGCGGCCCCGGGTGGCTGGGTGGCTAAAGGGACTGGGGGACTCCGGAGGCAGGCACATGGCAAGGCCACCCGGGCAGGGCTGAGGGGACTGGGCGCTGCCATCTTGTAGCTGTGGGCACCGGTATCTTTGAGGGTGGGGCAGCAATTAGCATATTCCCTCCTTATTGGCTATGGGTACCACCATCTTTGCAATGGCTTGAGGGTCAATTAGCATATTCCCTCTTTATTAGATAGGATGGTATTTTCTCTCCCTTATGAATTCAAAAAAATTCTTCATTTAAGAGAAAAATAAATAGTGATCCAACTATTTTCATTTTATTTATCCTTAAAGTGGCATCAAAGGGCTACACCACACCACCTCCTTGAAAATAAAAATACTTGATGTATATTGAATCATTCATTCAATCTACTGAACAAACTATTATTAAACTATTATTAAAATAAAATCCATTATTTTTTCAAATAATACCATTCTTCAATTTTTTCTTTAAAAGGGATATGCCCTTGCTGGCATGGTTCAGTGGTTAGAGTACCGGCCTGCACACTGGAGGGTCTCAGGTTCGATTCCCCATCAAGGGCACATGCCTGAATTGCAGCTTGTTCCCACCCCCAGTCAGGGTGCATGCAGGAGGCAACCAATGGATGTATGTTTCTCTCTCTCTCTCTTCTCTCTCTGCCCTTAACTGCTCCCTTCCACTCTCTAAAAATAAGTGGAAAAAATATCCTCTACTGAAGATTTTAAAAAAAGGGAATAAGGCCATACGTGATGAATAATTTGAAAAACAACCTGACCCTACCTCCTTCAAAGACTCTATCTTACAATCTTTGAGGACATTTTTCTGTAATATTCCCTCCCAAAACTATAAGCAACCAACCATAAATTTAGAAACCAACATCCTGAAAATCAGGGCTAGAGTTGATTTGGTCTAACATATACTTGACAGTGCACACAACTCTTCTGGAGGTAAAGAGGGTCAAACAAAGGTAATTTTTAAGAGTTTAAAACAACCTTCTAAATGAAAGTCTCAAGTAGACTACTTTTAAAAAAATATCTGTGTTGGAAATGAAGAAATTAATCATTCATTCAATCTACTGAACAAACTATTAAGATTTACTGAAATCTACTATTAAGTAAGTACCACTATGCTAGAAACTAATGATACAAGATCACTAAGACTTGATCCCAATCTTAAGGGAAGCTCAGATAAACCTGGACACAGTGGAGAAAGAAGAGTTTGAAAAAAAAAAAAGGCATTTTCTTCAAACTTTGTTATATCTACAAAATACTGTTGACTCTTAAACACCAGTTTGAACTGTGTGGTTCCACTTATACACAGATTATTTTTTTTCAACAAATATTGTAAATG
Source organism: Myotis myotis (assembly GCF_014108235.1). Classification (NCBI taxonomy): domain Eukaryota; kingdom Metazoa; phylum Chordata; class Mammalia; order Chiroptera; family Vespertilionidae; genus Myotis; species Myotis myotis. Next base: position 194,884,529 of record NW_023416324.1, read on the forward strand.
GTATTTTCTCTTCCTTATGATTTTCTTTTCTCTAGCTTATCCTATATAATAAAAGCCTAATATGCTAAGTGTCTGACCATCATTCAATTGTTCTACTGGTCACTATGACGCGCACTGACCACGAGGGGGGAAGATGCTCCGATCAGTAGGTTAGCTTGCTGCTGGGGTCCAGCTGATCAGGACCTGGGAGAGATGGGCTGGACACGCCCTAGGGCCCTCCCACGGTCCCTCCCTGGCCCCGACTGGCCCCAATCAGGCCTGGGAGAGACTGGCCAGACACACCCTGGAGCCAACCTCCCATGATCCTTCCCCAGCCAGCCAATCTCCTCCAGTCCCTCTCCAGCCTCTAAAATATTTCTCCTAATTAATTTCCTTTCAATGTGCATGAATCCGTGCACCGGGCTTCTATTCTATATATATAAAAGCTTAACAACCGTTACAACTGAGCGACTAAACAACCAGCCAGTAGCTATGACACGCACTGACCACCAAAGCAGGAGCTGCCCCCTGGTGGTTAGTGCGCTCCCACAGCCAACCTCCCAAAACTGGCCAACCTCCCACAGTCCCTCCTCCCAGCCGGCCTACCCAGATGGCCCCATCGCTAGCCAGGCCAAAGGACCCCACCTGTGCACAAATCTGTGCACTGGGCCTCTAGTTTTATTATAAGAACACAGCATATAATACATATGCAACATATGTGTTAATCAACTGTTTATGTTATCAGTAAGGCTTCTGGTCAACAGTAGGCTATTAACAGTTAAGTTTTGGGGGAGTCAAAAGTTATATGCAGATTTTCAACTGTATGGGGGGTCAGCACTCATAACCTGTGTTGTGTTGCTCATGGGCCAACAGTACTCCCCAATGAAGTATTCTAAAATGACTATATAATCAAGCTCATTTAACATTTTTATAAGTTATATAGAATAATAAACAAATACTATAATCTAATATGAAGATGTTAGGGAAATGTCAAACTTAAAATTCAACAGATAGAACAACTGGAGAGATTACAATGAAACAAAAATCTATAATAAAAATAAGTATGACACAACAAAATTAATGGATAACAAAGTATTCTCTCAAATACTCAATATTCACTTCTTAAAAACCCTCATGGTAGGAGAATTCTTAGACAAGGAACTCATAATTTTATTTTTTTAATCAGATTGCAAGACAATCTATAAAGCTTCATAAATATGTTTCACATTCACTAAAATAAAAACATTGGAAATGGCCTGGCTGGCATGGCTCAGTGGATTGAGCATTGTCCCATGCACCAAGAGGTCACAAGTTTGATTCCTAGTTGGATAGGGGGGCATTCAGCAGGCAGCTGATCAATGTTTCTCTCTTACCAATATTTCTGTCTTTTCCTTTCCTTTCCTCTCTAAAGTAAATAAAAACTTTTTAAAAAAATACAGGAAATAAAAAACATACTAAATAGCTACCAAAGGCATTTCCCTACCTTAAATTGGAAATAAGCTATAGTTTTCAATTTGTCTTTTAAATTACTGAGGTGGAAATAGACAGTAATAGGGCTAAAATAAGAAGGGAAGGAAACTGATAATTACTGGGCCACCTCCCTTAGCTAATAGATATTTATACTTGCATAGTCATTCAAATTCTATTCTGAAAGTTGCTTGAATAATTCTGACACTGGCATAAATGTTCTCACCTAAAGGGTCTACAGAATTTTAGGATGTCAGTGAATTCCCCCAAAGGACATGAACAACTATGTATGTAAATATATAAAATTTTCTGGAAAGAAGGCCATAATTTTAATCAGATTCTCCCTTTGACAAGCCTCTTTACATCTGGTATGATTAAAGAAAGGTTAAGAATCAACCACCAACCAGAATGCCCTTCTTTTAACAAATCAATAGACCTGGAATTTTCTCTCTCCTTTGAACAAAGCACTGAATATAAGCTGTGGAGTTGGGGTTTTTTTAAATCCTCAACCAAGGGCATTCTTAGAAACAGGAAGGATGGGGAGGGAGGGAGGAAACATCTATGTGAGAGAGAAAGAGTGATCAGTTGACTTCTGTATGTGCCCCAACCCCCAACTGGGGATGGAACCTGCAATTCAGGTATGTGCCCTGAACGGAAATTGAACTAGCAACCTTTCAGTGCACAAGATGATGCTAAACCACTGAGCTACCCAGGCTGGGCAGCTGTGGACTTCTTTTGAAAGCCTCTTCCCACTTCATTATTGGTTACAGTAAATTCATTCAGGCCTCATCTAAAGGTCCATTCTTATACTTTGTTTATATACCTTCTGAAAATAGAGAACTTAAAAACCAAATCTGTACCTATTAATTTCTATTAAAAGCTTTGCTTTTTAAAAAACATTTGTCCCAAAATTCTAGTTATAAGTTCTAAAAATTAATAGGCAAGCTTTGGGGTACTATAGCTCCCTGGTCTCTAAACTGAGAGCTTTTCTTCCTTAGTCTGTAGTCCACAAACTTGATGATGGGAGAGTCATTTTAAACCCCTTTTGGCAAAGAGTATGACACTTTGGAGTCTTGAGCTGACAGTATGCCTTTCATTTTACACTGTCATGGCACTTTATGTGTAGCACTACTAGACATCTACCTTGGCAGTAATAGCTCTGACAGCACAAACATCATTCTTTCTAATCTCTTATTGCCCAATATCATGAGGGTTACAAATACCACATGGAATACACATAGCACAATGATAAAATATAATATATTTTCATGACACTTAATATGTATCTGTCCAATCGTCTAAGAAGCAACTGGCAAAAGAACAAAGGTGGAAACAAGTGACCCAGATGTCCAGCACAGGTTCTGAAAAACATATACAGTACAGAAGTAAATCTACATTATATCTGAATTTCAAATAAGGCAAACTCATAAATGAGAAGGATTACTATACTCATAAAATAAGAGTGATCTGGAAAGAGATCTGGTAGTCATTATACACTGTTTCCTGAAGAGTAACATTTCCAATGTGCTGTTATATTCAGAAAGGCCAACTAAATTGGTGGCCATTAACAGAAAGCATATTGGAAACAGAAAGGAAAATACTACCTAAGTCTATTTCTTTTGACAAGAACCAGACAATGCATGTATGTGAAAATAAAATTATTAGGAAGGAAAGGGGTGGAGGCCTTCCATATGAAGGTGAGCTATAAAACTTCGGAATCTTCAGCCTGGAAATAATGCTGAAAGGTAACTGGCACAACATGCACAAATTCCTAAGGCCAGAGGCAGGACAGGGTGTGAACATGAATTATTTCACAAAAAAACAGAAACACGGAACCAATAGAAACCATTAGAAATTCTAAAAAAAAAAAAAAAAATCTAGATTGAAGAGAGAATTTATAGAGTAGATAATACCAAAAAGTTCCTTATTTGTTATAATAAAGTTATGAGGAAAAAAGTTACTTATATATTTCAATAAAAATTTATGTGAGAAAGGATACAGGGCAAACATGTCCTTCCCATATTTACCATTAAAAAATAAAGACTAGCCCGGCTGATGATACTCAGTGGTTGAGTCAAGACCCATAAACCAGGAGGTGACAGTTCGATTCCCAGTCAGGGCACATGACTGGGTTGCAGGCTCGATCCCATTCAGGGGAATACAGGAGGCAGCTGATCAATGATTCTCTCTCATCATTGATGTTTCTATTTTCCTCTCTCTAAAATCAATAAAAACATATTTAAACAAACAAACAAATAAATAAATAAATAAGGACTATCCTTCACTATCTTCCTCATTGAAGCCACCAACATTCATCCACTTCCTAAAGCTCAATCAGGGTCTGTGCACTGCAAAATTCTAGATGGCTAATGGTTTCCATGCTTTCAAATCCTTTCCTCAGCTTCCCCCACATCTAATCCATCAGAAACCTCTGTTGGGTGTACTCTCAATGTATAATCAAGTTTTCAAATATCACACTCCTCGGACATACCATCCTCTTCATGGACTTTAGAAACTGACTCACAACTGGTTTGCTTGCTTCTACCCATGCTGCACTACAATTTATTCTCTACACCAGTGATGGCGAACCTTTTGAGCTCGGTGTGTCAGCATTTTGAAAAACCCTAACTTAACTCTGGTGCCGTGTCACATATTGAAATTTTTTGATATTTGCAACCATAGTAAAACAAAGATTTATATTTTTGATATTTATTTTATATATTTAAATGCCATTTAACAAAGAAAAATCAACCAGAAAAATGAGTTCGCATGTCACCTCTGACACGCATTTTATAGGTTCGCCATCACTGCTCTACACAGTCACTAGAGAGTTCTTTAAAACCACACATAAGATTGTGTCACTTCACCCTAGCCCATTTGGCTCAGTGGATAGAGCGTCAGCCTGCGGATTGAAGGGTCCGAGGTTTGATTCCTACCAAGGGTACATACCTCAGTTGCAGGTTCCCCGGCCCAGGTATGCAGGAGGCAACCAATCAATGTGTCTTTCTCACATTGATGTTTCTCTCTGTCTCTCCCTCTCCCTTCCACTTTCTCTAAAAAAATCAATGGAAAAATATCCTTGGGTGAGGATTAACAACAACAACAAAAAAGATTATGTCACTTCCCCTGCAATAAATACATTAATTAATTAATTAATTAATTGGTTTGGGCAAAAGTAGCTTTATATATTAATTTCATATTTAATATCTGTGAATGCAAAGTTTATTCCAAATATTTTTTTTTAAACCCAGAGGAATTAGTGAAACTCACCACTACCAGGAGGACCTAACTTAATAAGAGGTTTTAGATGGTGTTATTTGCACTTCCTGTTGTAGTTGTAAGTTGTAAAGCTTAAAGCACTCACAAGATAAACATGCTTATGAAAATAAAATACTTATTTTCAAGAAATATAGATATTAAGTTCTAGAACAAAGTGTCATTAAATATTAAGCACTGTTTCTATAAGCAGAACAAATATGATCTTTCAACAAACAAATTTATAAATACTCTAGATCTTCACCAAAAAATGAGTGAAATACAGAAGAAACAAAATAAAAGTGCATAATTAATGACTCTTTTACTTATAATCAACAAAACATACAACAGTTTACCTACTTTTAAATTATTTTGGTATTTTAAGTAATCACTACCAATTTGGGGGACAAGATTCTACAATTGCATAGGAATGAATAGGGGGAGATAATAATGAACAGAGGAAATATTTTTTTCTCAATAAAATATCCCTATCCACTACACAAATCATGATATGTATATATAAAATCTTACCTTCTACCTTGGCTTATACCATGATGACGTAAAAGAATAAGCAGAAAAATAAATCAAAAAGGAAATGTTATGACAATAAGCTCATCTAGGGCAGGGACTAGTTAAGTATCTGCCAACATTCAAAGAGCAACCCAATGAGATGCACTGGCAGTTAGTTATAACCAACAGCAGTGCCTATGGCAATCTATCAGAGTAAACTCTGGCCTGGACTCTGCCCAGGAAACAAAGCATTCCCTATATAGTGTTCTCCTGATTTTCCTCTTTTGCTCCACTGTAAATAAGGCACAAGAAATAGTAAGAAATTCAGCTACTGCTATAATGAAATTACTTCAACCAAAACCACGTATTAAATGTCTTTAACTTGATAATGTAGTAAATGTTGCATAAAGAAGTACAGTCAATTGCTGCTTATATATACCAGTAAAGAGAAGCAATGGAAAATCAAAATGGACAGATCATCATTCAGCTATTTAGAGTCATGACCCCACTCTACACAACAGTGAAACTTGGCCAAATACCAGAAAAGTAGCCATAACTTAGCTAAGAAATAACAGGTCCATTTAGTCAATTCAGGACTGCCCAGGTGGGGTCCCAACAACACAGCTGCCATTCTAGCTGAAAATCTGGGTCCTGATTGTAGCTGGGCAGCAAAGTGCTTCAATGTTGAGTCAAAAACAGAAGAGCTAGATTGATGATGCAGTTAAATAGCTGAGAAGAAACGTCTATGAAAAAGTAATCTACTTGGTCATTAGAGAACACAGTTCTTATTTATGCCACCTATAAACTAAGGTATTCTTAATCTACTAATTTTTGAAGGTGAAGATAACTAATTAATTTTTACTGTGCTTCTTTAGGACCTAAAGAAAACATTTTGATGTGAAAGTATTAAAACTGATTTAAAATATCTGAAAACTAGAAGGACATATCTTAAAAAATAACATTTATTTATTTAATCAATCCAATACTACAGCACTAAATAAAATATTTTATTCAATGTAAATCACTGAATTTTTTATTCAAAAATTGGGAAATTTCATGACTAATACTTAATAGTTCACCTTTTGCCAAGTTTGGATTATATGTTATAAACCTGAAAAATCTTAATTAAAAAACTACTTAACAGAGAAGTAGAAGGTGGGGTGAGGGAATAATACCGTATTTTTTAAATGAGCTCATTAATTCCTTAAAACCCACCTATTTTGAATGTCCATGTAAAATAAAACTGCTGCTAGTTCCAGTCAAGGACATATTAATAAAAATAAATAGTGGCCTGAATTAAAGTATATTTTATCGATGGTTAAATGTCTGGACTTCTTCATCTTTATGTTGGATAAATTTTATATATATATATATACTATGTAAGATAAATAAAGAAACAACAGAAATACACTTATTTAACTGTGTCCTTACAGAAATACAGCAGATTTTTAAAACAAACTGATAGCCTCTTGTATTTATGCACAAAGTTCATTTTCTACTCAATTTATTATCCCCAGACAGCTCACTTTCATACTATCTATAGATATAAAAGCCTAAGCGACCGGCCGGCCAGTAGCTATGATGCACACTGACAACCAGGGGGCAGACACTCAATGCAGGAGCGGAAACCACAGGCATGGAAACATGGAACAGATTAATGAATCTCAAAGGAAAGGGGGGGCAGGCGGGAAGAGATTAATCAAAGATCTTATATGCATACTAGAGGCCCAGTGCATGGATTCGTGCACCAGTGGAGTCCCTCCGGCTGGCCTGTGGGGATCAGGCAGAAACCAGCTCTCTGACATCCCCCAAGGGGTCCCGGATTGCGAGAGGGCCTCTAGTCTATCTATGTATAAGAACAATGTTGCCAGTTTTGCTCCTCTAGAATTTTCTCTTTCTTTATTAATCCTGCAAAATCTACACCCATTTAAAAACTAGAGGGAAGGGTAAAAAACAATCTTGTGAAAAGAGAAACCTTAAAACACCACACAATTAGAAAACCATTTCTGCTGCCACTACTTGGTTAGCTTGGAATTAACTTCTCTAATCTCAGCTTCCTCATCTAACAAAAATGGTCTAACATAACCTTCTAGCCCTACACATTCAACATCTATACCTCCCTAGGGCCTCACAGCTACCTCTTACAGTTATAAATCAAATAAACAAAAATTTTCATTAGAAGATCATTTCAACACAAATGCACAAAGAATAAAAGCTCTTTAGAAAACCAGAGCAAACTAGAGCTCTGAAGGGAAGCAAGTAGAAGCTGACCAAATAGGCAATAATATCCATGTGAGTAAATGCTCAATTCCTTGAAATAGGTTTAATTATTCTTTTGAAGCATAGTTACATGGCAAAATAGCAGGTACATCCATTACTTTTGTAAAAAGTGAAAAGTAAAAAATAATAAAACAAAGTTTTTGTTTAAATGATTACACATCATGAAAATAAATACAATTTAGAAACAGAATTAGAGATAGAATGAGTTCAATCCTCATTTTATAAATAAGGACACTGACATTCAGAAAGGCTGATCCAAAACTTTTTTTGTGCTATTTCTAACTTGTTATTAATGTCACTTCCTATAATTTCAAATTAGTTTCTCAATGATAGAAATGAAACTCAAGCTAGAAGTAATTATTATTGAGCTTAAAGCTCAATCCATAAGTTGAAAATTAATAAGACTGAATGCATACCCATGTTTCTATAACAGTAACTAGGATCAACTTTAGCAAGCTTGCTAAAATCCAGGTTTATGAGCTGTACAGTCTGTGTATGATGGGAGAATGCATCCATGTCTGGGTGAACAGAGAAGGCCTTCCAAGGAAATGTCTTTAAGTCAAGACCTCTAAGATGAATAAGAGATGATGAGAGAGAAAAGAAGCAACCATATGTTCAAGGGCCCTGAGAGAGAAACAAGAACTGTAGACAAACTATAAGTATGACTGAGATTAGAAAGATGTGACTAAAAAAGGCAGGAGAACCAAATCACAGAGGGACTTCAAGCACCACTGACATTCAGATTTTATTTTAAACCACTGAAATAAGGGAAGTAATAGCAGATTTGAATATTGGCTGCCATATAAAAAATGAATTAGAGGGGAAACTCCAGAAAACTATTAAAAATGTATTCTATAATTTGGAATTAACTATTTTTCCTCTTCAAAAATTAATAATCATATTCTGGGCCTCATAAAACAATTTGTGGCATTAAATAGCACAGTTAAGAATTTATACTAAGTTCTAATACTATGTTATTTAGCTGACACAATGATGTTGGTTTATCAGATATTGAGGTGATAAACCCCAAAAATAAAAACTTTCATTTAATTAAATGAGTTTTGAGGCATCCCGGAATATTACACACATTTACCAGAAATTTTTAAAGGACTAGAAAAAATTTATCAATGAATTCATCACTACTGGTTTCAATTACCTGAATAGTTAGCAATATCTCATTTCAAATGTTTACATATTTAACAAAAATTAGGCCATAAAGTACAAGTTCTTAAGAGGAAAAAAAAAGACACTGTACATAAGAATTAAATATTAGAATTATAATTATTTGATAACTACACATCTCTGTGTGTCTCATATACTGTATAATCAAGAGTTAATTGAATACCTTTCCAAGGAACCTCTTATTCTGCCTGTGTTAGATACAGAACTCTTCCAGAGAGGAAGCAAAAGTAAGTTCTTCCTGTATCTCATTCACTAGTCAATATTGATGGGAATGTAGACTGTATGGCGATTCCTCAAAAAATTAAGAACAGAGCTACTATCTGACCCAGTAATCCCTCTCCTGGGTATATACCTGAAAAACTCGAATTCATGTATTTGAAAAGATATATGCATCTCTATGTTCACTGCAGCATTATTCACAGTGGCTAAGACATAGAAACAACCAGTGTCCTGCGATAGAGGACTGAATAAAGATACTTAGCCATAAGAAAGAATAAAATACTGCCATTTGCAACAACATGGATGGGCCTTGAGAATATTATGCTAAGTGAAATAAGTCAATCGGAAAAAGCTAAGAACCATACTCATATGTGGGATATAAAACTGAAACTCATGAACACAAACAGCAGTGTGGCGGCTGCCAGAGGAAAAGGAGTGAGGGGGGGAAGGGGTTCTAAGATAAGAAGACAGGAGAAGATCTGACTTTGGATGGTGGGCACATGGTGCAATATACAGATCATATAACATAGAAACCCACACCTATATGATCAAGTCGACCAATATCACCCCAATAAATTTAATTTAAAAATAAATAAATAAACCAAATATTTGAGCTCCCCCAAAAAAGAAAGTTCTTCCTACTTATACACTGTCAAGGGCAAAAGTAGGACTAATCAAAAGATTCCCACCAAGAACTCCCTGACATCAACTGATAATTCAGTAAAAGAAAATTCAGTATATACAGCCTTGATTTTTGTGAAATGACTCATCTGTCAGGGATCTTTCATTTTCCATTCAAAATGACTAACATGAAACATGCTGAAAACAGTGCAATGCAGATTTTTCACTTAAAGTTAACAATGTAATTTTATAAGTCAAAATCAATGTATAGAAAATACTATTTATACATACAAGTTCAGTCTCTGAATATATAATTCTATAAAATCAAGATGTGAAGGTAAATGCTCTTTAAAATAGTCTAAAAGAAAAAGAATGTTTTAATTTTCTGGCAATTAGGATGCTTATAACAAATGCTTTAAGAATTACTCTGGAAAAACAAGGCTAAAACTACCTCACAATAAGTAATCGTTAAAGAATCTTCAGACATAGGTTAAAATATTTTTCTCACAAATTTTTACATAATTCCACCCTTACCATTCTAAGTATTATGCTCTAATAAGGACTATCCTAATCTTCAGCCAGCAATATTTTCAGGCTGATATTATTATTCTCATTTCCTTGAATAATATCCATACTCCAGGGCCATTTTCCTTCTCATATTCAATATCATGCATGCTTGTATCAAGGTTCCTTTCTTCATATCCTGTCACAGTATCAATCACTGCCTCCTGTCCACTCAATCCACTTTTGATTTATCAGCCGCCGTCTTTCTGGACTCCATAACTCGACCCAAACCATTTTAACAAGACATTGACAAATAGCACCCAGTATCACATCAACCTGTTCCACTTAGTAAACTAAGAAACAGTAACTGTGACATCTCTGCATAAGTATTCCATTCTATTCCCCAGACTGATGTATATTAATGAGGAGATGGTATTTGAAATGCTTCTTCCACATCAGCATCTAATATGATCAAATTAGGAAATGGGATGATTTATTAAATTGTGTAGAGCTGAAATATTTCTTTATATCGCTATACGTGTGGTTTCAGAAAGTGAGCTGTTGCTTTCAATTTTTCTACTGAGGATGTGCCTGCATTTCACAGACGAATTATTGTCTTTAAAAAGATTGCAAGAAGGCAAAATGTTATTAAGCAAATGCTCAGTAAAACAAACTAAATCAGTTTTAAAATTCCTAATTTAATGTAAATCTTGGTTGTTTCACTGAAATTCAGTTTGTGATCTTATTAAGTCATATTTGCATCATACTGTCTTGCTGTAGGACAGTTTTAAATTTATAGCATTACCAAGCAGCTTTACTTCTTGACTTTTAAGATATGTCCTCAATAAAATAATTGCTCTATAAGCACACATTTTGTTCTTATTTTCAGGTATAAGACAAAATAAAGATCAATGGGTTAATAAAAGAATAAAATAAAAATACAAAATCAACTATTTGGGTCATTTCTATACTTTTTATAATTAGATGTTAAAATGTTTTTTATTAAAGTGCTCCCCAATTAAAGTTCAATAACTGTTGCATGGGTAGTTTAAACTTTGAACAATGAATTAGTTTTTTAATATATTTCTATATGAAAGGGATATTTAATATGTTCACCAAATTTCAAACTGGAAATAAGAAAGAATAAATGTAAAACTCCTACGTTTCCATAAACAGATTCTCATCTTACCTCATTTTTTATTTTCTAAATATCCATATATTCCAGAAGTCAAACTCTGCTCACGTTAAAACTACAGAATCTCTAAGTACAAAATCCATATTTAAGTGTAGATGTAGGCTAACCTCAGCATATTGGGCTTATATATTCAATAGTTTTCTAATGGAGCAACCAATGACTTCTTTTGGCTCAAAGACAAATCAAAAGATAATTAATAAATGAATTCTAAAGTAGCTCTGATTTCATTCATTGACTAAAAAATTACCTATAAATCTCAATAGAGCTATACAATGCAGATAATGTATGAGGAGAACATTACAAAATCAGAAAAAGTATATCACCCAATAAAGAATTAATTGTGATTCTCAGATATTTACTACTTAAATTTTATTATATGAACAAGGATCATTTGTTTGATTACTTTTATATGAAGTAATAACCTTACCATTTTAAAGAAGCTAATCTAACTTTTAAATTAAAAAAAGCAACATCAACTTGAAGAAATACTACATTGTTAAAATAAAGTACAATCTTTCTCTTTAATACTCGGAAAAGGACACCAGGAAAACAGAACATCAGAAATGCTGTCCTTTGTTCTTTAAATAGAGTTAGGGCATGGAGAAAATGAGGATTTTTTTATGTCTGTTAAACTAGTAAAATAGGATAAAATAGAAGCAAACTCACAAGTATATTGTAGCATGTAGTATATAGAACTAATAATAACAGTATTTTTTAAAACCTTAACATTTTTATTGGCCTTTATAGTTTACAAAAGTATTTTCAATACACTATCTTGCTAGAAAATAGGTTTTCAGAAATTATGTTCCTCTCTCTTTCCAATTAATAAATATTTCTTACTTGTTCTTCTTGTAATACCACATTCTCAATAAAAATTTCCCTACTTGCCTCTAATATCAATAATTATGCTCTTCCTTTACATACTTGACACTATAGTCTACTACAGAATACAATTAGTAGCTTTAAACTGTCTTATTCAATGTTTGTCTCCTCTGTCTATGTGTGTGAGTGTGAGAGTGAGTGTGTGTGCGTGCATGCACACACACGTATGTGGTATGTTTGTCTTAACACAGTCTAAATGCTTCTTGAGTAGAAACCTATATAGCACTGAAGGGAAAAGAAATCACAGAGATAGAGCAATTAAAACATTACACTTTATGGAACGAGAAAAAATTTAGAATTCATTAATTCCTTCAAATTTATATCAACTAAGGCTGTCAATATCTACGTGCATAGACATATTTATAGCACAAAGAAAAACAGGTAATGAAACTAAACTATTCATTTAAGAAATGGCTCATTTCAAATTCCATTCCTTGTGTTTAGAAAATATAGCAAAATAGCCTGTGTGTGATAACTGCTATATAAATTAAATAAATACTTGGTATTTTATAATCATATTTATAATTATTTCAAAAAACCTAACATCAATAATTGAAATTAGAAATTATTATTATAAGTTGTCATGTTCATACATATGTAGTAAAAGGATGCACAATTTTTAAAAATCACCTAAGTCAATGATTACTACACATCATACAAAAAGTCTTCATTTTCACTCTTGAATTAAAATCAAAATATATATCTATTAAGAAAAAGGATTCATAACAAAGAGCCCAGAGAGTCAATAACATCAGGAAATAGTTGTCTAGGAATGCCTAGCTCAGTGATGGTGAATCTATGACATGCGTGTCAGAGGTGACACGTGAACTCATTTTTTTGGTTGATTTTTCTTTGTTAAATGGCATTTAAATATATAAAATAAATATCAAAATTATACATCTGCGTTTTACTATGGTTGCAAATATCAAAAAATTTCTATATGTGATATGGCACCAGAGTTAAGTTAGGGTTTTTCAAAATGCTGACACGCCGAGCTCAAAAGGTTCGCCATTACTGGCCTAGCTCATGACTAAATCTGTAAAAATCCTCAATGTCAGCTACATTCAATGGGTCATTTGGATAAGGTGTAGTACATAACATTATCTTAGCTCCATGTGAGGCAAAAAAAGAAAATCAAGCTAATTATGAAGTCTTCAATCTATAGAAGTGACTAGCAAAGTTAGAAAAAATAATCAAGAGATGAGAACAACAAAATAAAGTATGAGAAATAAGGCATAATCATCTCAATAGATAAAAAATGGCATAAATGAGTTTGACGTAAATCAACACCCTTTCCCCCCCAAAAAAACTACTAACAAACAAGAAATATACAAGTTTCTTCTTCAGTTTTATAAACGGGAGTCACAAAAAACCTACAACTAACATCAAATCTGAAATTGAAAGACTTTCTTTGTAAGATAGGAAAAAATGGCAAGGATGCCCAATCTCACCTCTTTTCTTCAACACTGAACTAAAAGTCCTAGACAATGCAAAAAGCCAAGAAAATGGAATAAATGACAGTTTTTAAAAGAGAAGTAAAACTCTCAATTTTCAGGTAATATGATTGTTCTTGCAGAAATATTGTAAGGTATACTCAAAATACTATAATTAATAAGAGCAGCAAGGTTACAGGATTTGAAATAAATATAGAAAAACATAAAATATACATTGTGCAAAATATATATTTAAAATATATAGTCCATTTTAATATATAAAAATAAAAGTCTATATGGAGAGCAAATTATTGGAAAATAAAATTTAGAAATAATTCCTTTTTCAATAATATAAAAAGAATTAAGATACATTTAACAAAAGATGTGGAAGATTGCTATACTGAAAACTACAAAACATTGTTGGGGCCTGGCCGGCTTGGCTCAGAGGTTGAGTGTCAACTTATGAACCAGGAGGTCACAGTTTGATTCCCCATCAAGGCAGGCAGGAGGCAGCTGATCAATGATCCTCTCTCATCATTGATGTTTCTATCTCTCTCTTTCCCACTTCCTTCCTCTCTGAAATCAATAATAATATATTTTTTAAAATAAAAATATTGTTGGGAGAAATAAAGAAAACCCAAACAATGGAGAGGCAGACCTGTAACTTAAATGAAAGGACACTAAACAGAAACATGAAAGCATATAAAACTATAAAGCTCACTGGTAAAGGTAAACATATAAGCAAATACAAAATATTCTAATATTGTAATAGTGATAGAGCACTTCTAATTCTGCTATAGAATTCAAAAGACAAAAGCTTAAAAAATTATAAAACTATATCAATACATACACATTATATAAATATATAACTATTAACAAAATGTCAACAATTAAGATATGTAAAGGGTATACAGGAATTCTTTATACTACCCTTGTAAGTTTTTGTTAAATATGAAAATATCACAAAATTAAAAGTCTCCTATATAGCAGCAATGGGCAGGTGGAATTTAAAACAATACCATTTATATTAGCACCCCAAAAATTAAGTACTTACGTATAAATCTAACAAAATATACTAGTATACAGTATCTATGTGAGGAAAATTATTAAACTTTGATGAATGAAATCAAAGCAGAAATAAACAGAGAGATGTTCCATGTTCATGGATATGAAGACTCAATATTGGCCAGATGACAATTCTTCCCAAATTGTTCTATAGAGTCAATACAATACAATCAAAATCCTAGCAAGTTATTTCGTAAATATCAACAAATTGATTCTAAAGTCTATATGAAAAGGCAAAAGATAAGAATAGCCAACACAATATTGAAGGAGAAGAATAAAGTTGGAGGACTGATATTATTCAACTTCGAGGCTTACTATAAAGCTACAGTAAGTAATAAAGACAGCATGGTATTGGGAAAAGAACAGACAAATACAATGGAACAGAATAGAGAGCCCAGAAATAGACCCACATAAATCGAGTCAGCTGATCTTTGTCAAAGGGGCAAAATTAATACAATGGAACTAAGATAACTTTTTCAACAAATGGTGCTAAAAAACTGGATACCCACATGCAAGAAAAAAAATGAACCTGTACACTGACCTTAGACCCTTGACAAAAATTAACTCAAGATGGATTACAGACCTAAGTATAAAATCTAGATGACCTTGGATAGGGCAGTTACGTTTTAGACACAACAACAAATGAATAATCCATGAAAAAAATAATAGATAAGCTACAGTACATTAAAATTTAAAACTTCTTAAAAAATAGGTGGAGGTCAAAAGTCCAAACATCTATATATATAAAAAGCCAGTGTCCCTGACGACCAGGACAATCAACCAACCAGTCACACTGAGCATCGCTAGGTCCCTTCCCCGCCACCTGCAGTCTCTGATCACAGCCTGGCTAACAGGGAAACACGGCAAATGGAGCAGCGGGGCAGGACTGGCGAGCAGGCAGAACGGGGACCTCTTGGTCCCTCCCCCGCAGCCACAGGCTCTGGGGAACAGGAGCCATGCTGCAATCGAGGAACCCTGGTGAACCAGGGGGTGGCGGCGGGTACTAGTGAGCAGGCAGAAGATGGCCTAGGGACCCTAACTGCGCATGATTTCGTGCACGCTGGGCCTCTAGTCTAGTTATGAAATAATTAAGTTGTGGGAATGTAGTGTACAGCATGGTGACTATCCTATATAATAAAAGGCTAAAATGCAAATTGACTTAACAGTGGAACAACCAGTCACTATGATGCACATTGAGCAACAGGGGGCAGATGCTCAATGCAGGAGCTGCCCCCTGGTGGTCAGTGCACTCCTTCAGGGGGAGTGCCACTCAGCTAGAAGCCCTGAGCCAGCTCACAGCTGGTGGGCACAGTGGCGGTGGCAGGAGCCTCTCTCGCCTCCACAGCAGCACTAAGGATGCCTGACTGCCATCAGTTGGACATCCCCCGAGGGCTCCTGGACTGCAAGAGGGCAAGGCTGGGCTGAGGACCGACCCCCCCCCCCCCCCCCCCGCTTCCCCGAGTGCATGAATTTCGTGCACTGGGCCTCTAGTAGATAATAATCCATATTACATTATTTGAAAGTTGCAAAGAGAGATTTTTACAGTCCTAATCACAAGAAAAAAAATGTTTTAAAGAACAATGAAAATATACTGAACGACATTAGGATTTTGAAGTTGTTTATAAAATGCCACATACTTTCCTTTAAAAATATCAGTCTGATTAAAAAAAAAAAACAGTCTACTCTGTGAAAGACGATGTCCACACATAAGAAAACAATCCATTAACTGAGGGGAAACTTTGCAAAAGAAACATCAGATAAAGGACCTTTTAAAATATACAAAGAACTTCTAAAATTCAACAATAAGAAAATAAGCAGCTCTATTAAAATATAGGGGAAAGAACTTATGAAACAGTTCACCAAAGAAGATACACAGATGGCACATAAGTAAATGAAAAGATGTTCCACATCATCAGTCATCAGAGAAATGCAAATTAAAATAATATGATACCTAAAAAAAAAAACCTACTTAAATGGCCAAAATCTGGCAACACCAATTGCTGGTGAGAAACTGTCATTCATTGCTGGTGGGAAAGCATAATGGTATGGCCACTTTGGAAAACAATCTGGCAGTTTTTCACAAAAGTATACTCTTACCATATGACCCACCAATCACACTCTCTGGTGTTTACCCAAAGGAGTTAAAAACTTATGTCTACATAAAAACATACACACAGATATTCATAGCAACTTTATTCAAAATTGCCAGAACCTGAAAGCAATCAATATGTCCTTCAGCAGGTAAATGGATAAATAAGCTGTAGTACATCCAGACAATGAAATATTATACAGGAATCCCCCACTTTCCAAAAGTTTAAGTTATGCCACTTCACTTTTACCAAAGATCTACATTAATACACAATGACTTTTATCTAAAAGTCCAAATTTTAGCCTTGGCTGGTGAGGCTCAATTGGTTGCAGCACTGTCCCATGCACCAAAGGATCTCGGGTTTGATTCCTGGTCAGGGCACATACGCAGGTTTCCGGTTGATTCCCAGTCAGGTCGCATATGGGAGGCAATCAATTGATGTTTTTCTTTCTCTCTCTTTCTCCCTCCCTCTCCCCTTCCTCTCTCTCTAGAATCAATGAAAAAAATATATCCTCGGGTGAGGATAAAAAAAAAAAAGCAATTTCATCAGATTTATTTTGGTTAGCAAAAACAGGTACCAATATATATCTTCATAAAAGCAAAATGGCATAACTCGAACTTTCAGAAACCTGGGGATACACATGGCCCTTTGCACTATTATGAAATGTTTCATAGGAATATTCTACGTTTGGATAGTGAGGAAACCTGTATAGTACTAAAAAAAAATGAGCTATCAAAGCCATGAAAATACATGGAAGAAACCAAAATACATACTACTAAGTAGAAGCCAATCTGAAAAGGCTAAATACTGCATGATCCCAACCGTATAGCAGTCTGGAAAAGGCAAACTATGGAGACAGTAAAAAGATCAGTGGGTGTCACAGCTTAGGGAGATGGGGTGAAATAGGCAGAGCACAGAGTATTTTTAGGGCACTGAAACTACTCTGTATGAACCTATACTGATGGATACATGTCATTACACATTTGTCTAAATCAGAGATTTTCAACCTTTTTCATCTCATGACACACATAAACTAATTTAAGAAGATTGAAATCTTACAAACTATATTTTCTGACCACAATGGAATGAAACTAGAAATCAATAGCAGCAGAAAAACTGGGAAATCCATAAATATGTGGAAATTAAACAACTTATTGTTGAAAAATCAATGACTCAACAAAGGAATCACAAGGGAAATTAGAAAATATCTCGAGACAAATGAAAATGAAATCATAACACACCAAAACTTATGGGCTGCAACAAAAGCAGTTTTAACCCTGCCAGACCGCTGTACCAATTTTTCGGTAATTTCCACTCAAAGGTGGAATACTGGCGCTAGATGAAAGGTAGATGAAAGGTAGACCTATTTTCTACAATGTCTCCAAGTTCCATCTTATTCTAACCACTTGTTTGCATGTAACTAACATTTTTCTATATCATGTTGGTTTTTTTCTCTTTAATGCTCAGGAGCCCAGGTATAGGGGACAGTTAGGTTCAGGGCCTCAGGTCTGGTAGGATAAGAGGGTAGTTAATAGCTAGAAATGCCTACATTAAAAAAGATGAAAGATCTCAAATCAATAACCTAGCTTTACATCTCAGGGAACTAGTAAAGGAGGAACAAACTACACCGAAAATTAGCAGAAGGAAGGGAAGGATTAATAATGATTAGAGCAGAAAAAGAGGGAATAGAAAAACAATATTTTTAAAAAAGCAATAATACTAAGAATTTGCTTCTTTTTTTAAAATATATTTTATTGATTTTTTACAGAGAGGAAGGGAGAGGGATAGAGAGTTAGAAACATCAATGAGAGAGAAACATCGATCAGCTGCCTCCTGCACACCTCCTACTGGGGATGTGCCCGCAACCAACGTACATGCCCTTGACCAGAATCGAACCTGGGACCTTTCAGTCCGCAGGCTGACTCTCTATCCACTGAGCCAAACTGATTAGGGCAAGAATTTGTTTCTTGAAATGATCAACAACATTGGTAAGCCCTTAACTAGATTAACTAAGAAAAAACAAGGAGATTCAAAAACTAAAATCAGATATTAGAGAGAAAGCATTAAAATTGAAACCAAGCAATAAACACGGTTATGAGACAACCTATAGAAATAGATAAATTCCTAAATATATACAACCTACCAAGACTAAATCATGAAGAAACAAACATATGAACAGAGCTATAACAAACAGATTGAATCAGTAATCAAAAACCTCCCAACAAAGAAAAGCCCACAACTACATGGCTACACTGGAGAATTTCTACCAAACATTTAAATAAGAATTAAGGCCAATCCCTCTCAAACTCTTCCAAAAAATTGAAGAGGAGGGAGCTCATCCAAACTCATTTTATGAGCTAGCATTATTACCCTGATACCAAAGCCAGACAAATATATTATAAGAAAACTACAGACCAATATCCATGATTAATACTGACACAAAAACCTCAAAAAAATACTAGCAAACTAAGTTCAACAGCACAGTAAAACAATTATATACCATAACCAAATTGGATTCATCCCTTGAATTCAAGAATTGTTAAATACACAAAAGCAATCTTGAGAAAGAACAAGGCTGGAGGCCTCACATTCCTAATTTCAAAATATATATTAAAAAGCTACAGTAATCAAAACTATATAATGCTGGCAGACACAGAGACAAATGGAATAGAATAGAGAGCCTGACATAGTATAAAACGCAGATTGCTAAACATGTGTGCTGTTGACTAGACATTACTGCCATTACTTTTAAGTTCTTCCTTGCATTGCAAAGGAAAAGAAATTAACGTTTCCAGATTTCCTCTGGAGGTAGTTGTAGGTACAGAGTTGGACAGAGAAGCAGCTTCCAGGTGGGTAGTTTCTTGAGAACCACTCATTCTGTTGCTACAAACCTAGAAAGTTCTTAAGATTTCCAGTGACTTGAGAAAACAACCAGCTTTAATACTTCAGGCAGAATTAATCAGTGACAGTGTCCCTAATTCCCTCAGCCCTTCCAAAGGTTGCATAGGCCTTTATCCCTATATTAAAATCCCACTGCTTGGAATTCATTGCCTTCTGTTTCCCTAATCAAATTCTGGTTGATTGATTCAAGGTATGTGAAAATAGTCTATAACCTGAAAAAGACATATAAAAGCATGGATTATTATTTCTATTCCCACTGACAGAAAATTTCAACTGACCTTGATTTCTGGTAATCAGCCTCCTTTTAGACAAATCAATACATCTAAAATAAAGCTTTCCTTCTACAAATCAATAAACAATAAAACTTTTCCTTACTAAAAAAACAGCTCTCTACCTAACTTCATTTCCCCAGTTAATGAGCCAGTCAAGACATGTTTACTAAGCAAGGTATTGTGTTAGGTACCAAAAGATTTCCCTTGTAAGAGTTTATAATATATGAGTATAATAAAGACATAACATTCATACTATAACTATTACATATCAGGAACTATATGTAATGGTGGGTAAGAGAAAGAATGGATTAAACTTGACTTGGGAGTGCAAAGATAAACATCAAAAAAGGATTTAAGGAAAAAGAGAACTAAAGATTGCAAGAAACTGAAAGAAAGCATGCTCAAAAAAACAAAGCTAGTAACCCAGGAATATGTATAGAGAACAAAGGCATACAATACAGAGTAGCTTATTAATGGAGTGTGTACTAAGAAGAGGAGACTAAGTCCAAATAGGGAGTATGTACTAAAAAGAGGAGACTAGCCCTAACTGGTTTGGCTCAGTGGATAGAGCGTCAGCCTGCGGACTGAAAGGTTCCAGGTTCGATTCCGGTCAAGGGTATATACCTTGGTTGCGGGCACATCCCCAGTGGGGAGTGTGCAGGAGGCAGCTGATCGATGTTTCTCTCTCATCGATGTTTCTAACTCTATCCTTCTCCCTTCCTCTCTGTAAAAAAAAAAATCAATAAAATATATTTAAAAATAAAAAATAAAAAGAGGAGACTAAATCCAAACACTACAAGGTCAGAAAAGCTAAACATCTGGACTTTATTACCATTATCCAACTTCAGATTCATAGAGATTTATAAATTTTATGCCTAGATAACAAAATCAGGCTGCTACTATGCCCCCACAGCTAGAATCTAATAGAAGAACAGAAAAAAGCAGCTGATCTTACTAAATTCCTGTTTTTATACTAACACTCTTCTGCTCAAAAACTTTCAATAACTTCTGAACACCTACTTTTATCAAATCCCTCAATACCATGGTCCCCATCCTATTCAACCGTATTTTCAACCATTGCCCAACATGTACAACTCTTTCCAGGTAAGCTATCCTCTGTATTATTGGCCCTTGATCAAGACAAGAAAACAAAGATGGAGTGACAACGCAGATTAATCAGCTCGGGCTGCTACAACAAAATACCACAAATTGAGCAGTTTTAAACAACGTAAATTTATTTCTCATAGTTCGGGGGCTCCAAGTCCAAGATCAAGATACTAGTTGATCTGGTTTCTGGTAAGGGCTCTTCCTGGCTTGTAGATGGCTGACTTTTCACTGTCTTCTCGTGGCCTTTCCTCTAAATTCACACTCAAAGAGCGAGAACAGTCTGCCTCTTCTTGTAAGCCCACCAGCCCTACTGGATTAGGGTCCTACCCTTATGACCTCATTTAACCCGAATTACCTCCATAAAGACCCTAATTCAGTTATATTGGGGATTGGGGATTCAACATACGAATTGGGTGGGAGGGGGTAGCTGGGGGTAGGGACATGAACATTTACTTCATATCACACTGGGTTATTTCTGAGGCTAGACCTTAAGAGATCCTGCATCTTCTGCTCTTACCTTCTTGAAATACTTTCCCCGTCATGTGAAAAAGCCCAGCCTAGCCTACTGGAGGATGAGAAACCACAGGAGAACTAAAGCACCCTAGACAATAGCCAAAAGCCAATACCAAATGCCTGAGTTGAGGTTACATTGGACCATGTAGTTCCAGTTAAGCTATCAGATAACTACAACCACAGGAGTGACCCAGATGACACTAGCAGAAAAACTGCCAGCTGAGCTCAGGTCAAAATTGTAAAATCTTGAGAAAATAAATGACTGTTGCTTTAGATCACTAAATGTGAGGATAGTGTGTTACAGAGCAATAAATATCTGATGGCATACCTTCTTGTTCTGCTTTTTGACCTAGACCTCTGAACTCTATAGGATTTCCCCCAGTCCCTTGAACGACTTCGACTTCGTTTTCTTCTAGAGCCATAAGAAGAGCTACTGCTTGATCGATGTCTCCGTCTGAAATAAAATATAATTAAGTATCATTGCTATAAAAAAATTTTGTATGAGCATTAAGGAGAAATCACCTAGATTCTATAGAATTGTCTCATTTTTACTGTCTTACACCTTCTTAAAAGCAAAAAGAGATAAAATGTTATTGCTCTTGAACAATCAGGTGACTAATTTCATAATTTAGTGATTGAATTAACTACAAATTAAGACCTTGGAGGTGTTAAGTAGTATACAATCCTTCCAAATGTTATCAGATAACATAGTTTGAGAATTAAGCTAGTTTATACTTACTTGTCTACAAAAAAACAGACAAAGGAGAAAGACACTGAACCCATGGGATGGGCCTGGAAAAACAGAACAAAACACCTCTGGCTTGGGACTTAACCTTCATAACTATATAACTACTAAAAGAAAAATGTTTTACCCAGAAAAATTACAAGTACAAAAATATAAGAACTTGAAAGAATGTAGTCTCGTTACTACATAAGTAAAAGTTATGAGAATCACCTTCTATCATAAGAATGTGAACGAGGCTGAAGATCTCTGGACCAAGATCTTGACTTTGACCTGGATTTCCTTCCACCTTTCCTTCGGCTATATGTTCTACTATCTGAAGAACTACTTGAAGATGACCGTCTACGATGTTTCTTTTTTCTCTTGCTTCTGCTTTCTTCTTCAGTATCTGATGAACGGCGTCCCATTTCTACAAGTTTAAATTCAAAGAAAATTATTACTAACATACGGCACCATGGAGACTAGCCCTAACTGGGCTGCAACAAAATTTAATATAGCAATTTTTTTAAACTTTGCAAAAATTTTTAGTCTTAAAGTAAAATTTTAAATGTACCTGGCTTCTTGACAAGAATATAAAAAAAAATCTCTAATACAGTCTTCAGTTTTTATAATTTAGTAACTGTTTTTATAATTTATGAACAACTTAAATTTATCCTAAATTTTTCCAAATGTCTCTCAAAAGAGTCAATCTGAGGACAGCTCATTATGACAATTTTCTTATATTTTAAGTTGCAGTTATGATTAATTACATAATATTTGGTTTAGGGATCAACTACCTAATCCTTCATTTTCACATTCCCTAAAGATAACACATATTTTACTATCTTTTAGAATTACTTTTTTCTAACTGAAAATTCTACATTTTTAAATGGATAAAAACTCACTAGTCATCAACAGAGTACAAAATGAAATAATATACTATCATCATTTCACTTGTGAAATTTGGGAGAAGAAATGTTAACTTAAGTAACAAAGTTGATGAGGTTATTGTGAAGTCGGTCAAATCTTCACACTGCTAGTAAAGTGGTGGTATATTCCTTCCTGAAAGCAATTAACAATTTAAATATAGAGTCATAAAAAATGTTTATTTTTTTGTCACAAAGCAATTCTACTTCTAAGAATGTATCTGAAAACTTTTTCTTAAAAAAATATAATCACAAAGATATCCATTATACCATTATTAAAACTGTCTCTATAGAGACTGCAATTTCTAAAAATATGTACATATGAGTAAGAGCAAAAATAAAAACTGGTAATATTTAAGTGATAAAACTGGGTAACGTTTTTTTCTTTTTAAACATATTTTCAAAAAAAAACAAAAAAAATATTTTCTATATGGCTATGGTAATGCTTTTACATTTAGTATACAAAAGGAAAAATATACAGAAATAGAAGTTAAAGAATTTTTTCAAATTATATTTTTATTGTTAACTTTATTATAGAGGTCCCTCATTTACATTCCCTTTGCTTTTCCCCCAGACTCTGCCCTCCTCTCCCTATAACGCTGACCACATTGTTTTATGTGTCCATGGGCTTTGCATGTATGTTCTTTGGCTATTCTCTTCACCTTCTTTCACCCTATCTACCCTATGCACCTCCGCTCTGACATCTGTCAGTCTGTACCAAGAACACATGTCTCTGGTTCTATTTTGTCAGTTTATTTTATTCATTAGATTGTACAAGTGAGATCACATGATATGTGTCTTTCTCTGACGGGCTCATTTTGCTTAGCATAATAATCTCCATGCTGTCATAAAAGGTAAGAGATCCTTTCTTTTTATAGCCTCGTAGTATTCCATTGTGTAAATGTACCATTGCTTTTTTATCCACTCATCTACCAATGGTGTTTTGGAATTATCAGAATATATTCCCAGAAGTGAGATCACTAGGTTGAAAAGCAGTTCCATTTTCAACTTTTTGAGGAAACTCCAAACTGTTTTCCACAGTGGCTGCGTTCCTACCAACAATGCACTAGGGATCCCTTTACTCCACACCTCGCCGGCACTTGCTGTTTGTTGATTTACTGAAGGTAACCATTCTGGCAGGTGTGAGGTGGTATTTCATTGTGGTTTTAATTTGCATCTCTCTGATGGTTAGTGACATTGAGCATTTTTTCATATGTCTATTGGCCATCTGTATGTCCTCTTTAGAGAAATGTCTATTCAAGTCCTTTGCCCATTTTTTTAAGTGGGTTGTTTGTCTTCCTGGTGTTGAGTTGTATAAGTTCTTTATATATTTTGGAAATTAATCCCTTATCATGGGGGAATATGTTCTCCCATAGAGTAGGTTCCCTTTTCATTTTGTTGATGGTTTTCTTAGCTGTGCAGAAGCTTTTTAGTTTGATGTAATCCCATTTATTTATTCTTTCCTTTGCTTCCCTTGCCCTAGGAGACATACTGGCAAAAATATTGCTATGTCAGATGTCTGAGATTTTACTGCATATGTCTTTTTCTAGGATTTTTATGATTTTGCAACTAACATTTAGGAATTACCTTAGTTCAGCGGTTCTCAACCTGTGGGTCACGACCCCTTTGGGGGTCAAAGGACCCTTTCACAGGGGTCGCCTAAGACCATCCTGCATATCAGATATTTACATTACGATTCATAACAATAGCAACATTATGGTTATGAAGTAGCAATGAAAATAATTTTATGGTTGGGGTCACCACAACATGAGGAACTGTATTTAAAGGGCCAGAAGGTTGAGAACCACTGAAAGTTTTCTTATTTCCTGGCTTTTTCTTCCATTCTTGTTTTCACTTTTAAGCAGTTAAAAATGTTCTTTACCCACAAATAACCATTTAACAAGAGCTTTGATGTTCTTATTATCTTGTTAAAAAAATACTAAAATGAGAATATAAAGATAAAAAATATAAATTCACAAGGATACACAGACTACAAGAGAAGACAGAAGGAACAGTAAACAAGATACGTCAACAAATTTTTAGCAAATGAAAAACATATGGAGGATTTAGACCTATGAGAGCCGAATACCAGCAACTGCAGAGAATTCCAAAATGAGAAAAGCCACTTTACATAGCAAAAATCAGAAAGGATAGGAATTTAAGATACCACTTACCACAGTGGACACAAAGATGCGTGGAACTAAAAATCAAAGGAACTGGATGAAAGTCTATAAAACCAGTAATCTCCCAGGTCCCCTTCCCCATGCAACCCAGACAGGTGACTACTCTTTCCCAATCCCAGGAGAGGTGATTTATTTAGTAAAAATGGCAAAATAATAAAGCACCAGATCCAGGGGCACAATAAACGAGGGCAGAGAGATGCTAACCTAAAAGTGAAAAGAATGACATGAAAGTCTACAACTAATGGTAAATACTGTACCATTAGTTGGATCCAAGATCGTTCTGGCAGAGGATTCATCTATGCAAAAACTGAACAGTAGCTGAAAAAGATATACTACAAGTATTTGAAGGTACGCCAACGCCCCCCCCCCAAAGAAAAAAATGGCCAGGCCCTTGCCCAATCACCTATAACCAAGCCCACCAGTTAATAAGTCCAAGCCTTAAACATTTTTCAGTAAACAATTTTTCTGTTAACTTTTTATAGATTATTAGATAGGGGGGAGGGGAGGATAACCAATCACGTGATGAAAGCCTTCATTATAAGAGACAGAAAGGAAAAACAAAACAAAACAAAAAACTCGTAGTAAACCAGGAACATGCAGAAGAAAATTAAAGGAAAATATCACAGCTAATTTCCTCAGATCCAGCAAACAAGAATAGGAGGAACATCCATAGAACAGAAGAAAAAGCTGGAAATTTAAAATATGATAACTTGTAGCCGAAACCAGTTTGGCTCAGTGGATAGAGCGTCGGCCTGCGGACTGAAAGGTCCCAGGTTCAATTCCGGTCAAGGGCATGTACCTGGGTTGCGGGCACATCCCCAGTAGGAGATGTGCAGGAGGCAGCTGATCGATGTTTCTCTCTCATCGATGTTTCTAACTCTCTATCTCTCTCCCTTCCTCTGTAAAAAATCAATAAAACATATTTTAAAAAAATAAAATAAATAAAATAAAATATGATAACTTGTAAAAAAAATACAATAAAATTAGAAGATGAGTTCAAATGACTCACAAAAAGTAGTAAGAAAAAGATTAAAATCAGGAGGTAAAAAGTAGTAAGAAAAAGATTAAAAATAGGAGGTAAAAAGTCCCTGGAACAATTAATTTTAAATGACATAAACCAGACATATCTCATAAAAATTCAGACACTAGGAATATATAGAAGATCCCAGAAACTTCTACAGAGAAAAAAATGGAGAAATCATAATAAAAGGAACAGGACTTCTAAACTGCAATATATAGAAAACAATGGAGACTTGTGTCCAAAATTCTAAATGAAAATGATTTTCAACATAGAATCTATATCCAGACCAATCACTGATCTAATAAAAGATCAGAATAAAGACATTTTCAGATATGCAGCCCCAAAATTATACCTCACATTCCACCAAAAGCAAACAGCAAACCAACAAAGGCAAGCCAGATCAAAAAAATAAGGAATGTAACACTAGAGATAGGTAAAACATCCCAGGATGAAAGCAGGCCTAGCTATAAGGGATACATCAGTGAACAAGAGACAAAAATCCTTGCCCTCAAGGAGCTTATATGCTATTATAACAGCAGTTCTCAAAATGGGATCTGTAGGACACCTGAGCAATAGCATCTCAGTTTGGGGGAGATGAAAGGGTACATTGCCTTCTATTCATATTTTGGGTCTGTAAAGAAAATTTCATATTTTTAAGCCTTCAATATAATTATGTATATTATTACTTCATATTACTTGTTTTTTTCTGACTTTTGTCTACTATTGCTTGTACATCATCAGTGCAAAAGTCAATATAGGGGAAAAGGTAAGTCATATATGAGTATTATAATGAGAATAGTTTTGACCTCTTGAATCCCCTGAAAGGATTGGGGAAGGTTGAAAAACCACTGTCACAAAATTATAAATATTTTTTCAAGGGATACATTTACATTTCAGAAAAATTACACTGAAATATTAATCTCAGTAAGAGAAAACATTTAACATCAAATATTTATCCAGAAAAGGAAGTCAACACTAAGAGCAAATCAGTAGACCCAAATATTGTCTTCTCTATCAATGACAGGTTTTGAACTCTTATTCACCACTCTATATATATATTCACCTCTGGATTTCCATAATGTCCCTAGCATGTAGCTGAATATACTTGCTCATTGAAGTCATGGTGGTCAACTTATATTTCCCCCTCCTACTAAGAAAGAAGTCTTTATATTTAACTCCATTGGTCAAGGTGCAATGCATGGAAAGACACGTTAATAGTAGCTCTTTCTGATAAGGGCAATGATGACTGAGCACAGATTTTTAGGAATCCCACAAGCTAACAATTTTTCAACCTATCTGTAAGCAAAAAAAAAAAACAAAAAAAGCATAGGGTCAGAACTCCTACAGCTCTTGGTTTTATGTTCTAACTCTAATCTCTAGTATATCCTGGTTGAGTGTCATGGTTGCAAACCTTACCCAACTACTCATACTACGGAACTGAAGCCAAGACTGGTAGGACAGTAGGACATCAATTTACAAAAACATCTTATTGCAAAGTTTAGGTGAATGATGGAAGATGTAGGCCCAAACAGCTCAAAGGCATACACAAGTAGTTCCTTTGTTCAGTTATTAATAAAGGCACAAAAACAGTTACCTTTTTTTGGAAAACAGGCAGTTAGAGAGAACAAAGATTCCTAGAGGATATGACAGTTTATAATTATTTCTCTACTACTCATTCATCAGTATATCAAACTACAATTTTTTTTTTTATCTTGGACACATGGTCAAAAAAAAAAAAAAGAGCAGTCATTTCAATGGAAAATCCATCTCAGAGAGACAGAGAAAAGTAAAAGTGGGGTTAATATCATTTAGCATAAGAACTCCATAAACAGTATAGAACTATGCAAAGGCAATAAAAGAACTGAGATAAAAATCTAGCTTAACAAGCCTAACAAAGCAAAACTCCAAAAAAGAATCATCAAAACACTCCCCCTCCCGTAACAACTAAATATCTACAGACTAGCATATCTTTTTTTTTTTTAAGCATTACTGGGCATGGACTTTTCCCCAATGGTTTGAAAACCAAAGCAGAAAATATATCTGTACATCTACTATAACAATCTTACTACAGGGTTTCCAACTTGTAACACCATTCTTTTCTGAAACTGGTCAAGTTGGAAAGGCAATTAATAGACACCATCTGCCTTCAATGTTTTTCAGCTTCCAACATTTTTAGCCCTTTCACTGAAGAACGTACAGTAATACAGTGCTGCCACTTAGCAGGAAATCTCCTTTGCCTGCAAAGAAAGTGACTATTTATAGACTCTAAGGCTAGACGGGCTCTCAAAGGATGACCAGTTTCCCCACAAGGTTGCACCTGTAACTCCAGCTCCAATCCTTTAACCTGGGAACTCTGCATATCTCCTTCACTTAGAGCAGTGGTTCTCAACCTTGGCTGCACATTAGAATCACCTGGGAATCTTTTTAAAATCCTGATGTCTGGGCCTCATCCTCTGGAAATTCTGTTTCTTAGTTATGGGGTGGGGGCCACAACATTAGTAACAAAGAAACAGAATTTCCGGAGGATGAGGCCCAGAAATCAGGATTTTAAAAAGATTCCCAGGTGATTCTAATGTGCAGCCAAGGTTGAGAACCGCTGACTTAGAGCTTTTACATCTAAGTTCAGAGATGACAACGTGAATACTTTTTGGGGAGAACACAAAACATTTGAATTAATTTAAACTACCTAGGATCTGTTTAGTTGATTCACAAGTAGATTACTAATTCCGCAAATGCAAAAAAAAAAAAAAAAAAAAAAAAAAAAAAGATTAGGCTTCCAGTGTGCATTTAAAGATACATAACCCCTGAGAGAGAAATTAGTTGACCTAAAATCAAGAGCAGTCAATATGTGTAATGGTGCATTATAACCTCCACCAAAGTAAACAGTTTAAGGGTAAGCCATGTGCTCTTAATCCAGGATCACAAGGCCACAAGCCCTGACGTCAAGGAAGAGTGCTTAAAGCGGGAATGTGTATTTAAACGTAGGCAAGTCTATTTCACCCTGCACCATCTCTGCTTTCTGCAAGCTAGTGTGTGAGCTGGGAATCACGGGGGGAGAAAAGGTGTATCTAAAGTAGAGACCACGGCCGGCCGGCCGGGGTGGGACAGGGTGCACCAGGCTGCAGTCTCTCTCCCCGCACCTTCCCGGGCACTTTTGCCAAGGCCGGTCCATAAACCCCAGCGCAGGGGCCAGTGGGGGTGGGGTGAGCAGGGGATGCGCGAGGAAGGGCAGGAAACGTGGACTAACTCTCTCTCACCACCTCCAGCCTGAGGGCCTCGCCAGAGACCTGCGAGCTAGCACCACCCCAAAGCCAACCACCACCTGGGGCCCCCGCTCCGAACACCCGGGTCGGAAACCTCCAGGTGCGAGACGCATGCGCACTGGCCCCCCGCGCCGCACACCGCGGCACCAGCCCCCTCGTCCCCCGCCGCCTCCCAGACGGCGGCAGGCCCCGCGCCGCCTCCCGCCGCCTCACGCAGGAGCAAGGCCTCGGAACCCCGCCGCCGCGGGCGCCTCCTCCCGGGCCCCGGACGAGGGCATCACCTGGCTCCCAGTCTTCGGGATCACACCTCCCGTGGACTTGCAAGCGCCGCAAACCTGGAAATGTTTCTTCAAATCGGGGAGCCGCCGGCGCCCTCCGAACTTGGTTCAGTTTAAGCTCACCGCCTTCCTGGTTCCAGCGCCAGGCAGCGGCAGCCGAGCTTCCGAATGCATCGATGGAGGCGACCAGGCGCTAGGAGTGCCGAGGGAATGGATCGTCACGCCGCCAATTTTTTGTTTGGTGTTGGCTTTGCTGGCTTGTTTGATTATTTGATTGCCTTATAACCGAAAAACAATAAAGGTGGGGACTGAAGCGTGTAATTGCCTTTGTAATCGTCGTTATCGTCACAGATAATCAGTAAACAAGTCTGCATCATAGGAAGTTAGGTTTAAGACACAGGTAGCAAAATTGGTTATCTCTAGCTGGGCGAGGAGGAAACTCGCCCAACAATAATAAATCATGGGAGTGTGTCTGCATAGAGTCGTGTGTGATTAAAATGCAATGATTTATTTGCAAAAGTGCATTAAAAGTCGGTGTTTCTTCTGCCCTGAAGGTGAAGGCACTCACAGGTTGGTTGCAAATTAGTTTCTCGCATTAAAGGATCTGGTTATCAGAGGACTGGGGGGAAGGCTGCCCTAGGCAAGGAAAGGAGATTTCTTCTGAAAGAGAAATTGTTTAGGTGTTTGTTGTTATTTACATCAATAAACATTAACGCGATTAAGCATTTTCTGTAACTCATACTACATTAATTATCTGGCCTTGCGTAAACCTCATTTTTCCTTGTTTGCTATAAGTACGCAAAGATATGGAGGTAAATAAACTGTTGGCCCTGGTTTGGGGCAACTGTGAGAACCAACTTGTTCAGAATCGCTAGATATCCAAACCACAGTTTTCTGCAGATATTTGAGAGGTGAAAATCAGCTCCAGAAATATATTTGTCATAAATGACTGTACCTTAAATAACCAGTTTGAGGGGGACCGTTTTAAAACTAACTACCACACTACATGTTTATTTTAAATAATTCACTAGCTGGGGGGACTCGGCGTCCTGAATTTTATTGGAACTTGTATACCTGTCTGCAGGCTGTTAACTGAGCTTTACTATCAATTTTTTTTTTTTTTTACCAAAACTGTATTTTGAAATACCCTGTTTCCGGAAAACATTTACTATTTAATAAAACAACCTCATTAGAACTTCATGAGCATTTATTAGCATATCATTTCAAAACCTTGGTGTGGTTTTTTTTTTAGTAGGTTTCCCTTAGGCCAGTAGAATCCATGATCAGACACTGCAGATCTCTCATAACTCTATCAACACCACTATTCCTAAATATACAAAGAGCCAGGAAAATCTATTTGGTGTGAATCACATCAATTGTCTGAACCTTCTCTGATTACCTTTAAAATGGTCATCTTTCCCTCCAGCTCAGTAGATGGAATTTGAGATCAGACCTAGAAATCATGAAAAAAAAAAAATGTAGCTGGTGAGTGTCTTGATCCCTTACCAGACTTCTAAAGTGGTCATTTTGAAGCTATTTGTGAATAGTATTTAACACCTCAGTTTGGGAGCTCTTTCTGTTCATTCTGCTCAATAACCTTAAAAACAGATTTTCTTAAAGGATTAAAGTTTTATGCTTATTCCCCTCTCACAATATCAGGACTAAAGTGATTACAAAGTAAAACCATGTTCCTAAATTCATGTAACTTTGGAAAGTGTATTTTAGTCTCTTTTGTAGCATAATAAAATAAAAGCAAGCACTAATATAATTAATTAATACCTAAGAGTATTGCACTGGAAACATAAAGATCTTAATTATTTCTCCTAAAAGTAGCAATAAGTGAAATGTTTTAAGAACAAAATATAACTTCAGCATTCAAGAGAATACAAGGCAAATACTTCTTAAAAGTATGATTTCCATCTCAAGTTTGCCAACTGTGAACATTTAAATCTGAAGAGTAGTATAGTATGACAGATATGTATAGCCTCTATTTACAGATATCCTAGAAACACTAATATATTAAGTTTTAATTGTGTTCTTTTCCTACAAATGTTTCAGGTTGCTTTGATGGAACTTCCCAAATTACCTGTTAACTTCATGCTGAGGCTTTAACCAATGGATGGAAGATAAACATATCAAAGTTTTTGTAATTGCTTTTATTTTTACTAGGAGTATTAGATCTAAGAAAATGAACCAAGTTACCTTTCACATCAGAAAGCCTGCATTCATTGTTTATTAACACTCAGACTCTTTGAAAATGTCCCCAAAGCTACACTTGAAGAGGTATATTTTTTTACAAACTCAAATAATATAACTTTCCATATGTAAATATTCTTATGTGAGATACATTTGTGGCCACACTTCTCACAGCCAGCTCAATACAGACAAATGACTCAGGAATATAGACATTCCTTCCGCATAACTGTTTCGATGAAAACAGTCCAGGGAGAGAGCGAGAGACTTTTCTCCCGGTGAACATCGCTTCTTTAATAGTCCACAATAAATAAAATTAAGAGAGGCACAAACTTAACATCCACTGATTTTTTATTTAATTCCAATAAGGATAATCACTTGCTTTTCAAAATCAGGAAATCAACTAGAATGTTTTCCAGGTTGCTAAAGAAGAGCTCTTGCAGTTCATGTCGAGAGCGGCCCGGACACAGGGAGTTAGTGATAAGGGAGCTGGGGTGAGGGTCCCGAAACCTCCCAGAGGGAAAGAAG
Source organism: Myotis myotis (assembly GCF_014108235.1). NCBI lineage: Eukaryota > Metazoa > Chordata > Mammalia > Chiroptera > Vespertilionidae > Myotis > Myotis myotis. Next base: position 194,917,117 of record NW_023416324.1, read on the forward strand.
TCTAACTGTCCTTGATCGGGCGCTAAGGAAACACTTTCATATGGAATCTGTCAGGGAACAGCTGCTCGGGAAATGTGTTAAATTGACCGGCCCTTCCAGCGGGGCTGTCGGTGGAGGAGTCGGCTTGGGCTCCAGGGCGCCAGCAGCGGGGTAAATCACAAATTCCCCAGGGCCGGGAGGCTGGTGACGACCCAGCGCAGCTCCGGCTGCGGGCCGGGAAGCTGCAGAGTATCCTGGGCAGGGTGGGCGGTAAAGCCAGGATGCCGGGCTGCGAGGTGTAGGTGGGGTCGGGCCGGCAGCGGGGATGTAGACTTGCAACATCGGGTCAGGATCACGGAACTGGGTTGCGGGGCGCCTGGCGCAGGAGCAGGGCAGGGGTGCGGGGCAGCCCAGAAGCCCGGCGGGGATGCGGGGTCTGCCGCGGAGTCGGGATCCCGGACTCCCTCCGGCAGCCACGCACTTGTCAGTTTCCTTTTGGCCACGCCCCGGCGGAGTAGGTCCAGCTCCCTGGTGTTTAACTAAGTCTTGACACCAACGCAAAATCCACGCCTAATTAAATTAATTAGGGATTCTTGTCAATCCTGGATTAATGGCCAAGTGCGCAGGCGGCCGAGGCTCTCGGAAAACCCGGACGGCCTGGGACCTGCCTCCTCTTCCCGCCCCTTCCCGTCCCCCTTCGCTGCCCTCCCACTCCAGACCCAGCCTGCACGGACTCTAGTTTAATCTCTTCTCTCTCTCTCTCTCTCTCTCTCTCTCTCTCTCTCTCTCTCTCTCTCTCTCTCTCTCTCTCTCTCTCTCTCTCTCTCTCTCTCTCCTCTCTCCCTCTTGCTCCCCCCCCCCATTCCCACCCCCACCCGCAGGTAGCGGCGCGGGTGCTTCCCGGGAAGGGGCTCCCTCCGAGTTGCGAAGGGAGGTAATTTACTCGGAACAAGGGGCCGCCTCGGCGAAGTATAAATAGTGAGACTTCAAGCGCAGCGTCGCTATCAGATCTGAACTCTCCGCAGGAAGAATTGTCAAAGATCTTAACATTGAACAAGCGGGCTCCGGCAGCGAAGCCTCAGTTCATATTTCCCTCGGCCCCCGCCCCTTCCCTCTTCCTTCTCCTCCTCCCCTCCTCCTTCCTCCTCCTCCTCCTCCTCCTCCTCCTCCTCCTCCTCCTCCTCCTCCTCTTCTTACTTCTTTTTCTCCTCTACTTCTCTTTCTTCTTTATTCTCTTCTTTTTCTTCTTTCTTCCTCCTCCTCCCTCTCCACCCCATCCCCTGCCCCATTGATGTGTTGTTACTGGGGGGGCTGGAGCAGTAAAAAAAGAAGAAGGAAAAAAAGAGCGGGGCTTGGCGGTGAGAGGTTGTGCGCGGGGCTGCGGGGCATCGGTGGCGATGGAAGAACTGACGGCGTTCGTCTCCAAGTCTTTTGACCAGAAAGTGAAGGAGAAGAAAGAGGCGATCACCTACCGGGAGGTGTTGGAGAGCGGGCCGCTGCGCGGGGCCAAGGATCCGAGCGGCTGCGCGGAGCCGGGCCGCGACGACCGCAGCAGCCCGGCAGTCCGGGCGGCCGGCGGAGGCGGCGGCGGAGGAGGAGGCGGAGGCGGAGGCGGAGGAGGCGGAGGAGGTGCAGGAGGAGGAGGAGGAGGAGGAGGCGGAGGAGCTGGAGGAGGGCGCTCTCCGGTCCGGGAGCTGGACATGGGCGCCGCGGAGAGAAGCAGGGAGCCGGGCAGCCCGCGGCTCACCGAGGGTAACGACCCGATCCCCGGCCCCGGTTCCCCTTCCCGCCTTCCCAACTCCGCTTAGGCGGGAGAGGACCCCAAAGCCCGGCGGGGTGGGGGGCCGGACGAGGCGAGGGCCCTGGGATCCCAGTTTGGACGCGGGAGTGATGAAGGTGGGAGTCCGCTGGTGTGCATGGTCGTGGGTGGGGTCCGGGTGTCTGCGAGGAGGGGGGCGTATGGGGATGGTGCGCGCCCTTCTCGGGCGCTCCGGCTGTTCCCATTCCACCCCAATGCGCTTTTCTCCGGCGGGAGGATGGGGCCTCCGCGCGGACGGCCCGCAGGCGAATGGTGAAGTTCGCGGGGGCCGGGTGCAGGCGGGGTCCTGGCAGCGGCGGGGCCCGGCGGCGGGATCAAGGTTAGCATCTAGAGTTTGCGGGGACCCCTTTTCTAGGGGAGAGAGGAAAGAGAGGAGAGAAGAAAGAGGAGAGAGAGAGAAAAAATGTCACCCTCCGGTCGCCCGGGGGTTTGGGACCGCCGCAAAGAACGGCTAGAACTCGGCGAAGACCCTGGATCCCTGGATCTTGGGGGGCCAAACTTCGCATTCTCGTTGGGCTATGAAGGTAGAACGAGGCCGAGGCGAGCTAAGGTCCAGCCTATGCTGTTTGTCCTGGGAGACGTGTGAGGCTCCTCTTTTTTGTTTGTTTGTTTTTCAGTATTTACACAATTCCGCTTACTGCTTCGCCTCATCCAGTACTCTGGTTTTGTGCGTGGAAAATCCTCTGGTGCCAGCAAAGTGTTAGGAAGCGGCTTTACCTAAATGGTAGAGCGTGCTGTACCAATTCAAAGGAGTTCAACAATAAAATTAATTTGGCACTTGGTTCCTGCAGTAACTGGTGGGCTGCCATATTTTTCCAATTAAGAAAATATGTGACATGCGTAGAATCACATATTTAAGCAAGCAATTAAGTTGTTTATAACACGGTCTGTTCCTGTTTAGGCCAATAAGTGGAAATTTGGGGGCGAAGTAAAGATTATATTAAGTCTATTAATCAACTGGAAATGTGGACATCTTTTTTTTTTGAAGTCCCCAAAGTTTGAGAGGTATCCATGGTGGATGACATAAAATAGACAGCCTTTCACCCCTTGGGCAGTAGCTCGAGTGTGTTTTCATATTTAAATTTTATTGCACTGTGAGTGAAACTATTTTATTAACTTGGCTGTGAATGTTTGCTACTATGCTACCCACTTCCTTCCAGGAGGAAGGACACATGTCCACAAAACGAACTCTGAGACCTAGAAATGCTGGCATCACTTAAGATCACCACAGTAAGAATGGCAGGCAGGTCTGAGATCTGGGGGCCATTCTTTCGCCTCCAGACGCTGCACCAGGTTCTCCTAAATTTGGAAAGTGTTGGCATAGCGGTCTGACGCTTCAGGGCAGCCTCCTGAAGCCTGGGTGAAGCCGCAGCTCTGGGCCCTGGGCACAGCAGCGCCAAGACCGAGAGGTTAAGGTCTGAACCAGGGGTAGGGGCAGTCCTGGGATCGTTCATTTCCAAGCGCAGGGCAAGTCTTAATTTCTCTGCAGGCCAGCTCTTTTGGAAATGATGTTTAACTACCATGCTGATCTGGAACCTGGGCTGGGGAAAAACTGCCAACAGCCTGGACTATCCAAACTCAGCTTTGACGCTTTAAAAAACAAAACAAAAAACAACCAAGTCTCCAACTCAGGGGCAGAGGATGAAGAAGGTTCAGGGGGCAGTTTCTGTTGTTGAGGTGGCTCCCCTGATCACTGCCACTTGGCTTTAATGTACAGCGGTTGGCAAAAGTAGGCTTACAGTTGTGAGTATGCGAACGGTTTATTCTCGTCTTGCTATTTATTAATTATCACATTGTTTGTGTGTATTGCAACTGTACACCTACTTTTGCCCACCCCTGTGTATAGCCCTATCCCTTGGGTATCTCTGTGTGCTCACATTTGCAGAGCTCCCGTTTTTAAAGGGAGGAGAAGAAAGGGCAGGAAAATAGCAACGGATGTGTGCAAACCCAGAGCAGGAAAAAAATGCATATTTTATTAAACATCCGAGCTGGTGGATGCATGAAAAGGCTTTGAGTAACCAATAGAAACCGCGGATCGCGAATGTTCTGCCTGAACCTGTTGATCTCTGCGGGTTGAAGCATTTTAGGGTCCAGTCGGCCTTTCCGATGGGGAGAGACATGGAAAGAGCCGAGGCGGCGGTCAGTCCCGCGAGCCCTGGGAGGCTAGTTTTCTGCCTCTCGCCTTCTAGCCCGGCGTGGGCGGCGAGCCCTCCAGGCTGCCAACATGGCGTGGACGCCTCTGCTCAGGCGACAGAGGTCCGGCTGGCGGGGGCCAAGGACCGCCGGGCGGCCCGTGGGCTGCCCGTGGGGTTTGGTCCGAGCCGTGGGTCAGCGCCGAGCTCCCGGGGATGCGACTCTCCGCGATGCGCAGCAAGAGGGGCTCGTTCTGCATGCGACCCTGTGGCCCAAGTGTTACCAAATTAGACCAGCAAGTTGGAGAGAGACAGAGAGGGACTGGCGGGCCGAGCTGGCCGGAGACGGGCCCAGCGCTCTCTGCAGGCGGGGCGCGGGTGGGAGGCCGGAGCGTGGCCTCCCCGCGCCCTCCTGCCCGCACCGCTCTCGGGAACGGGCGGGGCGCGGCTCTTTTGATTTCTGTGCGTATGCAGGAGAGAGTGAGCGGGCGAAGGGGTGAGTGCAATGGATTTGCTGTTCGGAAGGGGACGGCAGGGAGCAGCGGGGGTGGGTCATGAGGTGAGCGGAGGCCACAGTTTCAGAGGCAAGGGTGGGTGAATGCCCATCTTGCCCGAGGGCGGCCACCTAGAGTTGATCTTGCGCGTCTCCCGGATCCTCGTCCTCCTCCGGGCCGGGTGAGGGACTGGGCAGGAACTCCAGGAGGGGGCAGGATCCGCCATCCGTCTCGAGACGAATCTGGTTAATGGGATTTGTTGTGTTTTTATCTCTGTGTCTGTGTGCTGCTGTATGCGCGCGTGGACGTCTGTGTGGCCCTGTACATCGTGGCGCCCCATCCAGTGTCCCCGGAGCTGAGGGATCGAAAGGAGGATGCGAAAGGGATGGAGGACGAAGGCCAGACCAAGATCAAGCAGAGGCGAAGTCGGACCAATTTCACCCTGGAACAACTCAACGAGCTGGAGAGGCTTTTTGATGAGACCCACTACCCGGACGCCTTCATGCGCGAGGAGCTGAGCCAGCGGCTGGGGCTGTCGGAGGCCCGAGTGCAGGTATCTGACTGTGAGGAGGTCGAGGCAGGGTCCAGGGAGGGAGGAGGGGCACGCCAGGGGTTGGAGAGGCGGCTTTCAGGACACGCACTAAAGGTGCAGGTTCCAGGGGCTGGAGTGAGGTGAGAAAGGAAGGGATGTCCCAAATAGAGGTCTTATTTTCCAAAGTAGATCTTAGTCCTAAACCACCCCCCCCCCCCCTTCACCCTATTCCAACATATGTTCCCAGCAGAAGAAAGCTGTGCTGGGCTTGCTCCCAGAGTTTCTATAAACCACACCCCCCTCGCCTCATGATGCCTTTAATGTGGTTTAATCCTAATGGGCCTACTTTTATAAGCCTTAAAAAAATCCCACAGAAAACGTTTTATCTTCTGGATGTCTTAAAAGTTACAACGAATATTCTGTTCGCTGGAGTTGGGTTTCCTTGAGGGTCTGCTCTGGGGTCTAGGTTTGCCAAGCGGATATGCCAATTAGGTTTATAGATGTACAGACTATAAAGAAAATTAGCAACTGTTAAATGCAGAAATTTACAGTCTGCCGTTAGCAGTTGATCTCAAACTGTGTGCGAAACAGCAGAGAAACAAATGCATTTTGGTCACTCTTTGTTCCCTCACTTAACCAACGCAGCGAACCTGAACCTACAGAAACTTGATTTTAAAACAACCCACAGATCTTAATGTTGACATTTTCAAAGTCCGACACCAGTGACTACCATAAATAATGATATAAGGATTGTTTTTTGTTTTTGTTGGGTTTTGTTTGTTTGTTTTTTTCTGGTCTGAGGGTGAAAGTAGGCTTTGGGAGCGGTTAATTTGAAAATGTATATGCAAACATGCATACATATCCTAGGTTTATGGAGAACAAATTTAAATGTTTCAGACTGTATTTCGCTCAAATAATAAAATAGGAGAAAATGATGGTCATTATTTGTTTGAACACATGGAGCAGTTTTAGGCCTGAACATCTGCAGCTGTTACAAAGTATCACTGTAACAGATACTCCCTGGGTCTCTGGGCGCAGAGACCACCATCTGCAGCGAACTATGCAATTCTTATGGGGCTTCCTCGCATCTTGTAATAGGATCAGGACAAAAACAGCAGTGGAGTTGAAGGGGAAAAGTAATAATAGGCTGCCTTGGTCATCACAGCATCAACAGCGGAGCCTTCCTTTTTAAGCCTCTCCTGCTTTGCTCTGTGTACTGAGATCTCTAGAGACTCAGCAACCCCTTAAAGACGTGATGATAATTATTACAGTTATGAGCATTGGTATCTCAGTTCCAACTCTGCTAGGGGAAAAAAGAGGCAAGAAGCCTCAGGCCATGTGAGTTGCACAAAGGATGCCACCCTGGCATGAAATCTACCCTTCTATTACACTAAATGGCAGGGGAATTTTTGAAGATTTACATTGACTATGACACTTGCTTTTAAAAACAAGACAAAGCTCAGAAGCAATATTTTACTTTCATGTGTTTTAAACATTAATTGGTGAATCAGTCAATATGCTATATTATTGGAACATAATGCTGTATTATCAGAGTAAAAAAAGCAAGCTTTCTTTGAATTTTAAAAAGTCTGTCAGATTGCCTCTAAAAGTTGGCAAGGTTATTTAAGAAGGTAATATCTGGGAGAAGATAGTATCCAAGAGTTACTTGATTCATATTCCAACCCCTTTCACACAATATTCTCTTTTTTATTTTTCTTGTAAGAAGTGATTTTATTGCCGATCTTTATTTTTTCATACTTAAAAAATTTTTTGAGCTATTTTCTGGATGCTTCTCTACTACCCTAACTGTGAGCATGGGCTATTTCTATAGAAGCAAATTAGATTATCATGATAATAGTACAATTATTCTGCTACTGTGTTACACTCTGTTGCACAGAGGAACAGAGAAATTCTAAACTTCTTTGTAGTGAGGCTTTTATGACACTAATTACCTCTTCCCCCACTCTTACCCCCTCCCTCAGCCCCGAGGAAAAAAAGAGTCACTATTTGCTTTGGTGTTTGGTTTTTCTTGAAGATGAAGCTAATTAATATTACAGACTATTAATGAGCACATTCGTCTCAGGTCTTACTGGGCAAACATCTAAACCCATTATCACTTTGGTATCAGGTATCAGCAAGAGTTTTAGGCCTTGGGAACTCTGTAATGTAGAAAGATGAAACCAGGACTAATAGCAATTTATCAATAAACTATCTTGCAAAAGTATATGAAATCTATATATTTTTGTCATTACTTTACACTTTTAACTTTGGAAATTGAGATTGTTCTATTAATTCAAAGGTTGCTTGCTACATCTCCTAGTTTGTGCCTAAAGCACTACTCTTTTTTTCATCTCCTTTTGTAATTTAAAAAATGTTTGAGTCATAACATCTAGGTTATATATTTTCTCTCCAATTTGTAGGTTTGGTTCCAAAATCGAAGAGCTAAGTGTAGAAAACAAGAAAATCAACTCCATAAAGGTATGGTTCTCAGACAAAGAACATTTGGTATTCTAAGTAAAAAGAGAGTGGGGAATAGTGCTATTACAAATACAGAAAAATCTTCTCAAAGATAATCATGGTCCTTGCTTAAAAAGCTGCTCTGAAGGCAGTTAATGAGAGTCCTAAAGTTTGGGAGTGAGCTCGATTTATTTTAATTATGGCAGTAGTTTAGGAAGATAAGAGATTATTTCCAAAGGGATTAGTTCTATCTTGGTACCATTTGGAACCCTGGAAAACAATGCTGGAAATATTCATCTCACATGATTGTGTTTTGTTTCCCCCATTCTTTGCAGGCGTCCTCATAGGGGCTGCCAGCCAGTTTGAAGCTTGTAGAGTTGCACCCTATGTCAATGTAGGTGCTTTAAGGATGCCATTTCAGCAGGCAAGTACAGCCCAGTTTCAACCTGTTTTTAACTGTTAAACGACCTGGATGTTTGCTTGAACTGTTGACCATCCCCCTCTCTCTAAGCCCAGTGTTGGTGTCCATACAGTTGGAGAATCAATTTTGAGATAATATAGTGGACCTTCTCCCCTTTAAAAACCTATAGAGTGTCAGGGGGCCACAAGCCTGGTCCTTTCTGTACTCATGGGAAACCCAGAGAAGCCTGAGGGCAGTAACAGATCCTTTAAAAATGCACTAAAGATTGAGCTTGGGGAGAGGAAGGAAACGGCTTTTGATTAAGATTTTGTCAGATCCAATACAGAGGTTAGTCCTAAGGTGTTTCTAAGGCAATTCTCTAAATATTTTTCTAGGTAAAGTCACATTAACTGTCTCTGACAGAAGAAAAGGAAATAAATAAAAGTACTCCCTACTCAGGCTTGATTTTTTTAAAGCTGTCTACAAACAAAGCTCCATCTTTAGTAGAGAAGGCAGCCCTGCCTTGGTCTTCCCAGGGATGCCCTGCCTCTGCGTTGCCTTTCTGAGCCATAAAGAAATCTTTAAGACTACATCTAAAAGGACAGCCTACAGCAACGATTTAATCCTGGGAACTCCCAGTGCTCTGAACTCCCCACTCTCCAAGCCTAAAGGCTTCATCCTTTCCCAACCAGTTCCTGACCTACCCTCATCCTCAGCCAGGACCCCTGCTTGGTAGGACTATGAAGTCATGGATTAGTTCTCAGTTGTCTCTGGGGAGACACATGGGTGCACCAATGTATTGAGAGTTAGTGTTAGGGAGGTCTTAGCTTTCTTGGCACCACCGGACTCTGGTATCTTGGTGCTAGGCTTTTGAAGCCAGAAAGAATGACTGGGGAAAGAGAAGGGAGTCTTAAAAGGAGAACCTTACTTTTCAGAAGGTGATCTGTAGGTCTGCAGCATCAGCAGCACCTGGGAGATAGGCAGAAATTCAGAAATTCAGGGCCCAACCTAGACTTTCTGAAAGGGAATCTGCATTTCAACAAGATCCCCAGGTAATCCTTACAGGAGTTACAAGTACCAACAATTGTGCTAATTGTGATGAAGATGCAGTAACATGCAAAGTTTTGTGGTTTGCTTGTTGGTACTTAAGTGCTTTAGTAGTGAGGTAAGATGTGCATGACAGCATCAAGAGAGGAGGGTAGCTGGCCCTCACCCCGTTTTGCCAATACACCATTGTTATTTTGAGGAGGGTGATGTTTTGTAACAATAGCCACGTGGCCCTCTCCTGGGCCCAGCTCCCGAAGGGGCGGCCACATTCCTGCAGTTGCAGCGCCCCTGGGCCCAGGGAGATAAGCCGAGCTGAGTGAGTTGCAGAGATTCGGGGGCACTGGAGTATCCCCGTGGCGCCCCAGATTCAGTAACTGACCAAGAAGGTCAGCCACATGCCCCGTTACCATCCCCGCCCCAGCCTTCCCCTGAGCCACGCTGGACGCCGTTAATGCTCTGTTTCTATTCTGTTGTCACCCTAGGATAGTCATTGCAACGTGACGCCCTTGTCCTTTCAGGTTCAGGCGCAGCTGCAGCTGGACAGCGCCGTGGCGCACGCGCACCACCACCTGCACCCGCACCTGGCTGCGCACGCGCCCTACATGATGTTCCCGGCGCCGCCCTTCGGACTGCCGCTGGCCACGCTGGCCGCGGACTCGGCCTCCGCCGCCTCCGTCGTGGCTGCCGCCGCCGCCGCCAAGACCACCAGCAAGAACTCCAGCATCGCGGATCTCAGACTGAAAGCCAAAAAGCACGCGGCCGCCCTGGGGCTGTGACGCCGACGCCAGAGCCCTGGTTGCGCCTCCAGCGAGGCGTGCACCCACCCCGCACGCCCTCCGCGCCCCCCGCGCCCCGCTGCTCCTCCGTCGCCCCCTCCGCACTCCCGGAGCCCAGCCTCTTGCCGCCCGGCTGATCGCCCCTTGCCCGCTTCAGCATCTCGGACTCGGAGGGCAGGACTCAGCGCGGGACCTGCGATCCCTCAAGGCGCGTCTACGCGTTGGCTGCTGACCGTGCAGCTATTTAAGGGCCTAGCATTCAGCTTTGCAGGGGCGGGTTTGGGGAAGTCTGGAGAGATGTTGGATACGGGAGTGCTGGGACACCGGAGTGTGGCTTCTGGCAAAGCTGCAAAGATGGACTCTTGCTCAGAAATAAAAAACCTGTTAATTAAAAAATGAACAAAAAAAGTAGAAGAGACAAACAGAAAACAGAGAAAGGGAACGTGTTTCTGATTACTATTTGAAAGAAGCTGAAATCGGAGAGAGAACCAAGGAACACACACACACACAAATTAAAGTATTTTATATGTTTAAAAATATGGAAAAATAACCTGGAAGAATCTCGAGAGAATGGGGGGGTTGGGGAGTTACCAACTGAAAGTGTATGCCCGCCCCCATGGGCAAAGAAGGCAAAATGGAAGGAAGAGGTATACTTATTTAAAGAGTTAAGATTTTTTTAAAAAGGTGCGCAGCTGGGAAGTTCACAGGTTTTGAAACTGACCTTTTTCTGCGAAGTTCATTTTAATACGAGAACTTTGATAAGAGAGGCGGGCCTCCTTTTACGTTGAATCAGATACTTTGAGTTAAAAACCACCACGAATGGAAGAGCAAGAAGAGGGAAGAGAGTATAAAAACAAGGAGAGAAAAAAATGATATTAAGAAAAAAAAATGATACCACAGTGATTTCTCTGAGGAAAATTACAGCAGAACTGTCCAGGCTGTTGGCAGTAAATTCCAGTTTGCATGTTACTTTTATTCCATTGATGGTGTCTCCCCCCCCTCCCTGCTTACTCAGATGTACTTACTTCATTTTCATCTTCAGTACGAAAAACAATACCAAAAGCATCTGGAAATTGATGTTTATCTATATCTATCTCTATATATACTTGTGCCCAGTCTTTGATCCTTGGGGACAAAAGAAAAAAGGTGGAAGGGAAAAACTTTACACTCTGATTGTCCCAAGAACACGGAGGCGGGCAGACAATGTGGGGAAAGGAAAAAGAAAACAAAAGAAGACCAAATAAAATAATGAAGGTACAGCGCCTCCCAAGGTGCCCATAGGAGGCCCTCAGTGGTCGTCCCTGTCCCTTCCCCTCCCCCTTTTCTTGTCTACCCTCCTGCTGGTTACCTGAAGTCCTATTTGAGGACCCTGCTTTATTTCCCCCTCTCTATCCGTCCCACTTACCTTAAACAAAACCCAGCTAGATACAGGCACTAGGTTTCTGTAAAATATGTTGATACACACGAACAAAGTTTATTTTGGCTATAATGTGTGAACTGATGGTTGACTTTCGACATTTGCATTTTATCTCACAAAGGTGTATATTAAAGTACTTTTTTGTTTGTTTCGGTTCATGTAGCTGTTTAAAAATGGGATACCCTGGACTAAGCAATCTGTATCCCAATGCTCTAGAAAGCCTCCTTAGTTTTTTTGTGTTTTTTTTTTTCCTTCTTATTTACAAGAAAGAAGAAAAGCTCTTTTCACTGAACTTGAGTATGCGGTTGAGCTTTGTAACTATTTGTTCTCCATGAAAACAAATTATTTATATTTGCCATATTTTTTCTAGTGTATTAAGTTATTTTAAACAAAAGAAGATGCTGTTATTTCCATGACGTATTGTCGGTACAAAATGTTTCGGTTTCACCTCTGTTAAAACCTTTTAAATAAGTGCCAAGTTATTCATTGAAGACACTTTGCGATCAATTGAATGAAAATAGTATTGTTTCATTTGATGGGGTTCGCGTCATCTTTGTTCCTGTTGTTATTAAACTATCCGAGATAGTCTTTCCTTCTTCCTTTTTGATGAATGTTTATCTGTCGATTACACCAACTTGGAAAGCGCTCGCCTCTGCGCCTACAAGCCGCAATCACGGGGCCGTGAGAACAGTGGCTCTGCGGCACCACACTGAACCAAACTCCCCCTCCCCCATTTTATCCACTTGGCATAGAATCCGGATTTATTTTTACACCAAGTCAATAAAGGAACACATTATATATAAAATAACAGAATAGAATAACCCCCTTCCCCAAGATGGACTCTCGCTCTTCATTCTGCTGCACTTTGGCCCTTGAAGAAGTTTATTTGGGAGATACTTTGGGTAGGAAGAGAAGCGGAATCACGCGGCGCAAAAGTCACTTGGGTTAATTGTGGCATAACTAACACTCAGTCCCAAGTCGCCGACCCTCCCCGGAGGTGGGCAGGCGATGATTTCGGGGAGTAGGGCAAGAGCCGCGGTGGGGGCCAAGGCGCTGGGAAGGGCAGATACCCCACCTCGCCCTCCAGTTTAACTTTTGGACCGAAGCAGCTTCTTGGATTGGTTAAATTTAGGAAAATGTAGAAGCCAGGACCATGACCGTGATCAGGAAAGCCGGGTCTTAGCCATCAGAACACAGAAGAGCCCTTCCCCGCGTCTTCCTTGGGCCCCCTCCCCCATAACAAATCTCCCCAGTAAAGCCCAAAGACGCTTCGGGTCTTGGGGTTGGTAGAAACCGGGAAGATCGGCCCTGGCCCGGCCCGGCCCGGGGCAGAACCCTCCTTCCCCGCCGGGCTCTAGGAATGGGAGGCACCCCCTGCGAAAATCGAGGGTGTCCCGAGTGTCCCCTGGGGCCCTCAAGCCCCCCGCCCCCCCTCAAAAAAAACCCATCCCTGCGTCCTCTGGCCACACTCCCGTCGCCCCCACCCGGCCCTCTCCCGTGTTGAGTTCGCATGCAAATCTGTTCCTTCGCGTAGGAAGGGGTGATACGTTCATATTTATCTTTTTGCTTTCAAAGACCAGAGACCTAGACTAGGGACGTCTTCGGCGCGCAGGCCTCGCGCGTCTCCCGACAGACGCGCGTCCCTAGTTTCTTAATAAACATCTGCCCGCGGCGGAGCGCGCTTTGAAGCGGCCGCGCAGCTCAGCGCGCCTGGACCAGGTGGCCTGCGGGGAGCTCCCGTTGGCGCCCCGGCCGGGCCCGCACCCGCAGGCTCCAAGCCCCGACCCTAGACCCTAATCCAGCCCCCGACGCGGGATAGGACAGTTCCTGGGCACCCCGAGAGAGGTCAGAGGTCACGGGAGAGCTTGGGTTTGGGGAGCTGGTGGTTCTGTCCCCGGTGCAGCCCAGCCCGTCCCCGCAGCCAAGCTGGGGGGGGGGGGGGGGGGGAAGCCCGAGGTGGAAGGAGGCGGTGTGCTCCGGCCCAGACCTGCGAGCGCCTAGGTCAGCCAGGAACCTTCCCTGGGACCGGAGGCTGCGGGGCTGGGCGCGGAGCCCCGAGGGATCGGGCCCCGAAAGGAAGCGCGCGGAGCCGAGGACTCCGCGGAGGCCAGCCAGGCGGGGTGAGAAAGGCCAAAGTTTCTGGGCCCCATCCTCTGAACGGGAGCCCGGCGCGGCCCGTGGGACCCGAGCATCAGGGGCGCCCGTGGCATCCGCGCCTCCTTCCTTCCACGTCAGCTCTGCTGAGACTAAGCGCGGGCGGAGGCTGCCTTTCCTGGCCGTCCCGGCCGGGTCCTTCGGGCTCAACCTCCCACTCGCGCAGGCAGGGCCGGCTTTCCTGGGGCGTCTGGGCCCAAACTCTCAGGCAGGAGCCAGGGTGTTCCAACCCCGAGTTTCCAGAGCCACCGGAGAAGGAGTCGGAGGAAGCCTTCATTTTAAGTTTCAATAAGGCCCAACATGCATGTGGTTTGGGTCCAGAGTCAGTACTCTTAATAAATAATGAAATGAAAAGTGTGCCCCCCCTCCCCCCTCCAGTCTTTCCGGGTGTGCAAAGCCTTCCGGAGCTACAGAATCCCTGATTGGGGGAAACCGCGCTTAAAGAGACTATTCAAGTGTTAAGGACCCTATGATGCGAGAGGCCCACTAAGATCAGAGGCCTTTGCTTGAAGCTGGACTGATAAATAACTCTTTTGAGTTTTTCCTTAGATTTATAACTTTTAAGCTACTCAGATGGTAATACTTTAGTATAATGCAAAGCTCAAATTTCGGAACTATTTTGATTTCTGAAAAATGCCTTTTTGGCTTCAGTGACATGGGATCCTGTTATTTTTTCACAAATCAGTTTACATCATAAATTGCAAACATTTGCAATAAGATCTCAAGATTGTTTATTTTATGTAACCTCAAGCACTCGACTATGTTAAACACCAGTACAGAAAGTCTGTGAAATCAGTTTAATGTGTGTGAGGGAATTAAAGGATCACTCCTTTTCATCACATAAACAAAGCATTTAAGATTGTTTTGATTGTCAATCTCCCGAATTTTAAACACTCTTAACAATTGACTATTAATTTTAGAGTCATTCTGTGCAAAAATAATTACTGAAGTTATATCCTGCTTTAATTAAATGGTTCTAGGCAGAATAAAATGGTATTCTACAATTGGGAAACGGGTGATTGTTTTGCGTTATATTATTTTAAATTATTTTAGTTCAAATGTAAATAAAGTCTGCAAATTCCAATGGGAGGAAAAAGGCCTGAAGTAGTTTCTTAATGTGCCATTAGAACAGTTAGTCAAAGTGCATTAAAGGAATGTCACAAACCCAGAAATAATAAATATGTCGTTCTAATGAGAGTGTTAACTTATGGATAATTTATTCAAGGTAGTTTTTACTTTTCATATGGAATCTCTTATTATGACCTGCCTGAGCACTGCGATGCCTGTTCCTCAAAATCTAATATATATAGGCTTGGATATACATAATTCATAACTTGTGTTGATATACTTATACACACCCCAAATTTTAAACCTTTACAATATGTTTGCATGTTTACTTGCATGTCTTCAAGACAACTGAAATAAAAACATACAAAGTGTTAAGCATCGTATTGAAAGCAAGTGCTTGCACTGAGTGAAGAAAAACTACTGGAAAATTAAAAATTAAAAGGGATTAGATAATTTTCAAGCTCAGATATAGAGTGAACACTGAAGTAGTTCAGACAGGAAACATTCTTGTATAAGAAATGTGAAAATCTCCAAGAAAGACGTACAGATGTGAGCTTATCACACTTCTGATGCCTCGACAATCCTTTCATGTATCTAATTCATGAAACAAAAAATCCTCAAGCCTTGGGGTATTTTGTTTTGGGTATTTTATGTGTCAGTCAAGGTAACCATTGCATATGCCTTCAGCACAGGAAAATTTAGTATAGTACTTACATGGAGTTCTATTGGCATGAGGAAAGGTTTTAGAATATAATCAAATAAATCACATAGGGAGAGTAAACATAACCCTCCCCCCCTCCCTTGTTGAACAACTGTTCACTTATCCCGACCAAGAGATTCTTATTCAGGCAAAATAGTGCAGGATAAGATAAGGGCGCAGAATCTGGAGCCAGACTTCCTGGATTCAAACGTCACTGCTGGTATTTAACAGTCCTGTGGTTTTGGATGAGTTAATCTTTCTGTGCCTCAGTTTTCCTATCTGTAAAATGGGGGTAAAAATAGCATCTATTTCATAGGGATGTTGGGAGGATTATATGAGTTAATATTTGTAAAACCCTAAGAACAGTGTCTTGCATCTGTATGTATGTATATATGTATGTATGTGTGTGTATGTGTGTGTGTGTGTGTGTGTGTGTGTGTGTGTATGCCCTAGCTATTTATATTTTAATAAAAGGCCAATAGGTACTAATCCTTGTAATAAAAACCTTAGGAGAAGAAAATAGTACAAGACAAGGTATGAATACTTTTCTGTTGTAAGCAAGAAGAAAACATTGCCTACTGGTTTGTGATTCTACTAATTGCTTAGTCTCTGAGAGCCTCATCTGGGAGATGTGGCAAAAGTCACAAGTAGTTAGGGGGCTTATCCATCAGAGCAGTTCATAGATTGCATAGTGCTATATCCATGACAGATATTATTGTTACTCTGTGATGTACAGTGAATAAGGTGAGATATCAGGCATGACACTTTCCCTCAAGGGGCTTACCATCGAGGGGAAATAGTTCATACGTACATATGATAGTGCTAAGAAGCATGTGCTACCACTTGCTTAGGTAAACGCACTTGCTTAAAGGCATTCAGACACATTATATGCGTCTGAATGGTCACACAACACACACGTGGGGCCTGTTGCTCTGTTTTTGGAAATTGAATCTTCCTTGCAAATGAGTAGCCTTATAAAGGAATTGTGGAGCGACACCCAGAGGTTAAGAAGCAAACTTCGTTAGAATTAAATGCATACCATATGTTGCTGTGCTTTGTGTCCCATAGAACCATCTGCATTTTCTTTGGCGGTCCATGTTTGCAGAGCATTAGCAGTAAAATGCCAAAAGATGCAAGGCTGCTGATCAACAATCTTTCACAGCACTTTGAAAACACATACAACACAAAGGAAGAAATGTTTACTATTATAAGGACCTGTAAAATGAACAATTGAGGTCTAATTATGGGCTAAATGAAGAGGTCCTCATTTCCAATACTTAAACTTAGATATATTACTAATACTTGCCTCATATTCTATATAATATCTGTTAAGAGCTTGAGCACTTTTTAAAAAATTTTTATATATCTTTTTAATGATAGAGGATCCACATAAGAGCGCCTTTTCCACATCTTAATTTGGAAGTCAGTGTGATGTCGCAGAGTATAATTAATCTGTAGAGGCAGATGTTCCTGAGTTTAAATCTCAATTATACCACATATTAATTAGAAGCGAAGTTTCAGGTAATTTCTTAGCTTCCTGGAGTGAAGGTCCTCTTTGTGTCCTGCTTGTAGCATACTTTGCAGGTTATTGCCAGGATCAAGTAAAATAAGTGGTGTACTGGTAAAGCACCTGGCATATGATAAGTTTCCACAATGTACTTCTCTATTTTCATTATTTGCCTTTCAGATTACTGTCACATAGAGGGGACTTTGAATTCACCTGTCTGTGATTAGAAACAGTTTTGGAAAATATTGGGAAGTGGTATCCATATTTATTTCAATTCCTCAATATGAATATTGATTATGTTGTGTGGTCTGGACTTTGGAATAAAACTTCTCCAAGTCCTGCAAAACTTTTTTTTTAGATAGAGATTTTGAGAGTTTTTTAGATAGTTTTTTCGGGTTTTTGAGTTTTCTGACTTTAAATCTGCCCCCTTCCTATAGAATAGAGAGGGTTCTGTCTTTCTCCCTGATAACTCAAGGGCGTTTTCATGCAGAGGTTACCGGAGTCTCTGACCTCCACTCCTCTATATTCCGGAATGTAAGCATACAAATGGAGACCTGGCATTAACTCTCTAGTCACTTTGATATTAGATTGATTGTCCTTCCATTCGCTTACTTATTGAGTACATTTTTTATGCTTCCGTGCTAAGGAAGAAGATAAACTACCCTTAAAAATGATTTTAAAAGTCTATCAACCTTTCCAAATTTTCGGTACTCATGCTATATTGTGTTTTGTATTACGTTTACTGGCATTAGTGGTTTAAAATATAATTAGCTGTCTTATGGGCAATATATTTACTTACTGAATTTCTCACTTGTCAGCAGTTGTGTTTGAAGGCTTATATAGTTTCCATTAAAACGAAGTCATGCCCAATGCTGATTTAAAAGGATCCAGGACCCTCCCTGAGGGATTTTTAGGTCTAGACTACCTTCCAGAACTTTATACAGAGGTGAAATTAGGTGGAACTAGCCATCAAAGGAAGGTTTGCTAAGAGAGAGGCTGGTCCTCCATTTTGCCTTGGGAATAATAGGGAAATGTGATGGAATAAAGGCCCCTCAAAAATATCCACATCCTAATCCCTATAACCTGTAAATATGTTAGATTATATGGCAAAGGGGAATTACGTTGCAGTGAAATTAAGGTTGCTAATCAGCTGACCTTACCATAGGGAGATTATCTTGGACTATTCCAGGGGGCCCACTGTAATTAAAAGGGCCAGTAAAAGTAGAAGCAAAAGACCAAAGAGGAGACTCAGAGAGAGATGTGACTAAGGAAGAATGGCCAGAGAGATGCAACATTGCTGGCTTTGAAGATGGAGGAGGCTAGGAAGGCCAATGGCCTCTAAAGCTGGAAAAGGCAAACAAAGGAATGTGCGCCCCAGAGCCTCCGGAAGGAACACAGCCCTGCCAACACCTTGATTTTTAGCCCAATGAAACCTGCATTGGATTTCTAACCTGTAGAACTTTAAGATAATCAATTATGTTGTTTTAAGCCACTTAATTTTGTGGAAATGTGTTATAGAACAATAGGAAATGAAGACAGCAAATTTCTGAGCCTCTGGTCACCTTTTAATGCTGGAGGGCCTTTTGGGTCAGTTTGGTAGCCAGAGTCCCCCAAAACTCTGGGCTGGGATCCTTTGCTATACCTGATAGTAAGCTCTTACTCAGGCAAAAAGATCTCCGTATGCCATTCATCAGAGTCCTCTCCCGCTCCCATACCTTTTATTATAAAATGAAGCCTATAGAGGAAATCTGCAAAATTATGTATATTCCTTTATGAGAAATAAGACAGCATTGAAAATCCTTGTCTTGTTTTATTATCCTTGTTCTTATTCCTTCTTTGTCATCTGCTTATGATTATTTACTTTGTAGAGAAAAGGACTTAGTTGCAGGCTCTGAAGTTCTTTGCTAATGTGCTGAAGGGGAGCAAACAGCGTGAACAATTTGAGCTTGTCCATCAAGTTGGTCAAGGTGGAGAGTAACGTGGTCAGGGGTTCCCAGATCCCACTGGACCTTTGACCTGTTCTTTTGAGACTATTGATTTAGGTTAATAGTCAGCACCAGTTGTGCTGTTGGAGGAGTTGTGTGCCTGTACGTGTGATTCCTTATTGAGTACAAATGAGGCTCTGACTAACTCAGAGGGTAATTGGTCCTTTTTGTAGTTTTCCCAAGATCAGGGTGAGGAATTTGAATAGATGGGTCCTGACAGGCAGGGGGAAGATTTATTTCTGGAATCTTGCCATTGTATGGGTGACAAAATCATGGATCTGGGCACAGAGGTGATTCTCTTTCATGCCATGAGCCCTACTCAGCAGAAGGCTGCCCGTGGAATCAGATGAGGTGAGGAATTGCAGGATAACATGGCAACTTCTGAGGTAGTGGAGCAGTGAGGCGTGTTTAGCCCTTTTCCACCTACTCCTTCTCCGCCTTCCCCACCACCTGTGCATTTCTCGTCACACCTTAATTGGGTGCAGAATGAGATAGACAGTAGGTCAGGGGGATGAGTATTTAAAGAAGCTTAGTGATGCTCTTTGAACGACTGAAATGTAGACTACAGAACAGGGGAGACAACCCTCCCAAACAGTGTCAATTCTCACAGTCCTCTCCTCACTAGCTCTTCACTGCTTAGGGGAAAGCTTTTTTCCCCCTATCCACCCTATGAGAAGCACTCGTGGTTTTTATTTATTTATTTTAATATATGTTTTTATTGATTTTAGAGAGGAAAGGAGAGGGAGAGAGAGAGAGATAGAAACATCAATGACGAGAGAGAATCATTGATCAGATGCTTCCTGCATGTCCCCCACTGGGGATCCAGCCCACAACCCGGCATGTGCCCTGACTGGGAATGGAACTGTGACCACCTGCTTCATAGGTCAACTCTCAACCATTGAGCCACACTGGCTGGGCAGCACTCATGTTTTTATCTTGAGCAGCTTCCCACCTCTTCCAGCTCATCCTTCTGTCTTCCTCCTCTCTTCCAAATTACTCATTCTAGAAGCCTAGATACACATTTCTCATTTATTCAGTCACTCAACAGATATTTATTAAATACCTACTATGTACCTTGGAGTTTCTCTCCCTTTCCATTTTAACCTATCAGAATATCTTTTCTGATTTCTGCTTGGAATCTAACATTATTGGAGACAGTAAGGGTAGAAAGGGAAGTAAGGGGCATGGTTGGCATGGGATAGTCATGAGTGGCATGGCAAGTTGGTAAGTGCAGAAGGACTAAAGAAAAAGGAGATTATTAGTAAATGGCTCAAACTTAGGAGAGTCTTATTCATCAAACCCCTTGATGTCCAAATATTGTATGGTGCAATAGCTACGTAATAAGGAATAATCACAGGAATGATTAGGGATGCTTCATAGAAGATATTTGTTTCTCAGGTCCCAGTACAACTTTTTAAAATATAAAACTACATAATTCCTTAAACATTCTTTTCAATCTTAAGGAGGAAACCTAGTTATATTAAATTAACTTCAAAGTACTCAATAAACATTTGGGCATCTACTGAAGGCCTGACATTGATAGTCAATGGGAGATGAGGAGGACGATAATGATGGTGGCGGGGGGGGGGGGGGGGGGTATGGGGGGCGGGAGTCATTGGAAATGTCTGTAGAGCTTGGAGGAGAGAAGTGTGGGAGGCAGGCATTACCTAATGTGGGGATTCCCTGGTGGGGTGTACATTCAGAAAATGCACTGACTACGACCTGTTTTCCTTCTTAAAAAGACAAATTCTTAAATTTTTCTTTCTAAATTATCTTTTAGTACTAATTCTATATAATAAAAACCTAATATGCAAATTGACCTAATGGTGGAATGACTTGCGGAATGACTGGTTGGCGGGGTGTGGGGCCGGCGAGCGGGCAGCACCAGGCCTGCCAAGGCGGGTGCCAGTGGGGAGGCCCCCTGATCACCCTGCTGGTTGCCCCACATATTGGCCCTGATTGCTGGCCAGGCCTAGGGACCCTACCCTGCATGAATTTCCTGCACTGGGCCTCTAGTAATTATCTAATATATATTAAGATAAATGTTTACCTTCTTTAATCTAGTCACAGCTCCCCCCTTTCTTCTTTTCCTTTTTCTGCTTTTACTTTCTTTATAGCTTATGTAAATCTTTTACTAATGCCCTTGAAATATATCAAAATCTAAGCATTTATTGTTTCCATTTATCTCCTCTGAATTTTTACTTTTTATATGTGTGGTTATGAATAGCATACCATTATCTTCCCATATTTACTTTTCATTCTTATCTCTTAAGATTCACCCATAATGCTGGAGTCTCTGTAATTCCTTTAACTGCTGTGTAACATTCTACTGAGTGCTATAGCAATTTCTGCATTTATTCTCACACAGTTGGACATTTGGATTATTTGGGTATAATCACCAAAAACTGACTAGAGAATAGAGGATCACAGACTGAGCCCTGGATGGAGTGCTCCATCATTAAGAAACTGGGGAGAAGAGTAGAAATCAGTGAAAGGAGACTGAGAAGGAACTGCCCACAAGGTAGGAAGAAAACCAAGACAGCACAGTGTCCTGGAAGTCAAGTGAAAAGAAGTGGGTCAAGGGAGGAAGAGTGAGGACTGAATATTGGCCATTGTATAGGTCTTTGGTGACCTTGATAAAATGGCGGCCAGAGCCTGATTAGAGTGGGATGCAAGAACCCTCTAACTGGTCTCTGAGATTCTAGTCTCTTCCTCCCCAAATTCATCCTTTCTATCACTGCCCCTAATTATCTAAAGATCAGATCATGTGACTCCCTATCTTATATTTCAGGAGCTCCAAACTGCCTGGAGGATTAAGTTCAGATTCTTCAGTATAATGTTTAATCTGACTTTGTACTTTTTTTTTAGGGAGAGAGGGAGGGAGGGGGAGAGAGAGAGAGAGAGAGAGAGAGAGAGAGAGACATTGACTTGTTGTTTCACTTATTTATATATTTATTGGTTGATTCTTATATGTGCCCTGACCAGGGATCGAACCTGCAACCTTGGCATACAAGGATGATGCTCTAACCAAATAAGCTACTCGGCCAGGGCCTACTATTATTTTTTCTTGATTCGTCTTCTGAAGCTGCTCCACCCCCACCCTGTGCTCCCATTGGAGCTACCACTGGTTCCTGGATATCTGACTGTTGTCAAACTTCTGTTTCTGCTGGAATGCTTTTCTCCAGATCCCCTTTGTGCCGTTATAGAATTTTGAGCACATATCTACCAGAGCTTCATTACAGGTAGTGTAATTATTTATGTGATTGTTCCTTTAACCAGAATGTGAGTGCCTTGAGGGCAAGGATCATTACTTAGTTTTTGTAGCCTCTCCAGAGACAAATAGTAGGGACAGACATATAGCAGATTTTAATTAAGTGTTAGTGGAATGAATAAGTCTATGAAAAAATATACCTATGATATATTCTTTTAGATAATTTAGTGGAGACAAATCTTAGTTCTCTGAGGGTGGTTTTAATTTTTGAAACCAGGCACAGGCTGTTTGGCGTTAAGTCTGATGAAGAAGCTGGGGAATATAAATTTTTATTAACTATGAAGTGTAGGAAAAAATTAAACATGGCTGTTTTGTGATGGCACATTTTCTTATATAGCTCAGAAAGGGCACTAAAGTTTACTGGCACTGATTTGCTTAAGACGATTACAAAGATGAATTCCCAAAAACATTTTGAACAGTGACAGTATTGCTGGTTAAGTGTTGTTTCTCAGGGTGACTACTTTGAAGGACAAGATATATGGATCTGTTGAATTCTTGTATCTATGTTAAAAAATCAGTATCATTCTTTTATAGTCATATTTTATTTCCTGGAGTGAAGTTTTACAAAGTAAATTTTACATTATTTCCTGTGTATTTAACTTTTTCTTGGAACTCTATTATTTTCAATTATTTCTTTTGTAGGCATTGTCTGTCTTTCAATGCAGCAGCATTAGAAAATTCTATTAGAATTATTTATTTAAAATCAAACTATTCATAAGACCATTAACTAAGACCAGATTTGACACCAATTCCAGTGGCTGATCTCTACCCCAAATGGATATATGGCCATTTGTTATGATCTTTTGTTTACTAATTTTCAAGCAGTTTTCAATCTGTGTGACACTGATCAAATGCAAGCCAATTTGGACTAATTTTTCCAGTCACTTTTCATGAAGCAGTGCATCAAATACTTTACCAAGTCCAAATGTGTAACATCTGCTCTCCTTTCCCTGATAATTTTACAGTTCTCTCAAGAAGTCAACTACTTTATCAACCATGGAATGTGTTTTATAAGTCTCCATTATTATTGCTCATGATTCTGTCACCTTTTAGAATTTCCTCTTTCAATTTTATTTGCCAAGTCTTGATAAAATACTTATTAGTTAGGCATCTGATACAATTATTCTTCTAGAGGTAACACTTTGTGACTCTGGGTTCACTTGGATTAGATCTATATATAATCTTTTCAGTTATTATGATTTAAAAGATGCAAGCAATAAAATCTGTGTTAGTCATTTTTGTTCATATCCTGGGAGAGATGTTATTCAGACTTGCTGATTGGTATATGTTTTCAGGTTTGAAGTATTCACTTACCTGCTCTTTGTCATTAGCTGTATTTTTTTTCCCTAGGTGCATTTTACAGTTCCCCATCTTTACCATATGTTAAATGGATATTGTGCTTGCAACAGCATGCCTTCCAGAACAGTGAAATGTCTGTGCATGTACAGTAAGCCGGCATATGTAGTCTTTGGATACGGATTGAAGTTTTTGATGCTTCTGTCATCTCATTGATGTAGGTGAGCTGTGCTTCATAACATTTGCTTTCGAGGGCTTGGAGGTACCTGCTAAGTACATAAACTAAGAAAAGTTTGCTTTATAATTAATTTTTCAAGCAAATTCAAGAAGATTCCATGTGAATAATGCATTTTTTAATGAGTTAGGCCCTGAGGTCATTGTGTTTACTGATAGAGTTCAGTTAATTGAATAAATATGAAGATCCTGTATTGAGTACCCTTGCACTGGTTAAAATGTAATGTTACAGATGTTTTATTAACTTTTACAATAAGTTACTGAATTAACAAACTGTTATGATTATAATGAGCATATTTGATAGAGTCACATAATTGAAACATTGGTTATGATTTATCAAGGATTACTCAAATATTAATTAACTGACAACTAGAACACTGCTTTCGACATTTGGTTAATCTTATATACATTATAGATTAGTCAGTTTCTCCTTCTTTATATAAAATATTTAGCTTTTGAAGTGTTTTGACATATGGTAAACTTCAATAAGAAGGCAGACTTTTTCAGTTTTGAGAAATGTAAATATATCATTCTGTAAGAAATTCCAAAATGTTGGCTATGGAACAATAGAAACCACATGTAGTTTTTCTCCAAATCTCAATATACAAGTAACTGCTTTCAACACATCTTTTCTGTCTCCAGTTTTAATATTAACTACTTGATTAAATGTTAAACAGAGCAAAGGCCATTTTTGTCAGGCGTCACTAATATTCATATTGTTTCCAAAGGATGGAAAACATTTAGTTCTGAGTATTTACCACTCTTTTGTGGCTTAGTGATAGCTGATTTTGGGAGTACCAAGTATTTATAATTTGAAATTCTAGAGATGGGGATTCGTTGGCTGAATAAAAGCTATGATTTTTGTTTTTAATTATTAAATGGCAACTTTACATTCTTTCTGTTAAATGCACAATTTAGAATATCAATTTTGGAAGGATGTTCAAAATAGTGCTTTTTCTAAAATCAAGGTTAAAATGTTTCTGTTTTCAATATTATATGCATAGGTATAATAAATATTCTGTTCATTAAATTAAAACAATTCATCCATGATCATAGTACATGTATTTCTATAAATAATTTACCAACATATTAAAT
Organism: Myotis myotis; assembly: GCF_014108235.1. Lineage (NCBI taxonomy): Eukaryota > Metazoa > Chordata > Mammalia > Chiroptera > Vespertilionidae > Myotis > Myotis myotis. The sequence goes on from NW_023416324.1 coordinate 194,941,480, forward strand.
GGGGGTGGAAGGAATTGACATTTATACAGCACATGCATTTCTAAGTTTAAATGTTAATTTTAACTAAAAGGTAAATCTGAATCTAGAAAGCTTTTTCTAAGGATAAGTAATTTAAAGTTCGTAAGCCATACTTTATAAATGAATGTATATGCCTTTGGAGTCAATGATTCTAAGTCAAGAAATGGTATTATGTCAGAGGTCAAGCAGAGACTCATGGAGTAAACATATTTAGGATTTGCTTTCTTTGTATAAATATTTAAAATGATGCATCAATATATATCAACCAAAGGAGAGTGCAATTATTCTTTGTGTACAAGTAAAATCAGAAGTGTGCGTTTTACTTTTATAAAAATATGACAATGACCTGGCTGGTTTGGCTCATTTGGTTGGGTATCATCCTGTGCACCGAAGGGTTCCCAGTTTGATTTCTGGTCAGGGCACATGCCTGGGCTAGGGGTTTGATCTCCATTAGGGGGCATGCAGGAGGCAGCTGATCAATGTTTCACTCTCACATAGATATTTCTCTCTCTCCCTCTCCCTTCTTCTCTTTCTAAAAAAAAATCAACTGTTCTTTTTTTTAAATTTTACGATTTACCTTTATTGTTTAAAGTATTACAGATGTCCTCCATTTTCTCCCCATTGATCCCCCTCTACCTGGCCCCGTCCCTCCCGCCCCCCCCCCCCACAGGCCTTCACCACACTATTGTCTGTGTCCATGGGTTATGCATAGATGCATATAATGTCTTTGGTTAATCTCTCAACAAACAATTCTTTTTTTTAAAAAAATGTGGCAATTCTGTTTCTCAAGATGCAAATGTACATCTTGGATGTAAGTCTTTTTAAAAGTAAATTTTTTGCATAGTTCCACACTTCTCAATTTATATCAATACATTTCTGTTGTTATTTATGGATATTCATATGGGTTAAAATTTTTTTATTTCTGCTAAATTCATGAATCATTAACATAAACATGGAAATACCATTAAGTCAGTATTTTTTTCTGGGAACAAACATTTACATTTCTGAGATTTTTATAATTTTTCTTTATTTATTATAAGCTAAAGCACATTAAAAGATGCATTATTTAAGAAATGTGAAAAAAAAAAAGAAATGTGAATAGATGTGGTTAAATGAGAAGGTTGAATATGAGGTAATTTTAAATAGAATATAAGTGAAAATTTGTGTCACAGATATGTTTGTAGCTGTATAATATAAAACATGGCCAATCTCACAAGATAAAATAATATCTAAATTTTAGTTTTTTTTAAACATCAAAGGATTCTTTCTAGACCCTGGATAAGCATGGGCTCTATTCTAATTACTTCATCAGGAAAATTCATCCACTTTTGGATAATTCTCAATCAAAATGTTTTTCTAGGATTCAAACTAAATGCCTCTCATTTTGACATTCATCTATTACTATTTATATCAATACTCTCATACAATGTAAGTAATTTGTTTTCCTCTTCTTTTCTTATTGCTTTCAGCTCTTTATCTGTGGGGAGGAGGATAGGTTTGTGGTGTGAAATGAGGATGGCATTTTTGTGTTTTGACCAGAGAAATTTGGAACTTTCTGCCTTCATGCTTTCCAAAGTGTAGGTTTTGTTAAGGAGTCAGCTCCTACTGCATCAATGAGGAAAGTCCTTGAAACTTTACTCTTATTAGATGTTTCATAAGATGTATGTTGCTGCAAAGGTTAGGTGATATCTGTGTTAGAAGACGCAGGTGTTTGATCAAATCTAAGAACTATGTTTTCAAGTAGAATATACAAAATAAAAATAACGGAACATTTCAGGCTTCCTTGTTCCTTTTTATAAATAGGCTCTGTATATATTGTTACTGCTTACTGATTGCCATACTGATATTTATCTCATTAATTTGTTTTATATATTGTAAAATTCCTAGTTATTTGGTTTTAAACTAGTAACTTTGCGACTAATCATTCTTTTTGCTCTAGGTAAGAATTGAGCTGGTTGAAATACATGGAGACAAAATCTGTTATTCTCTGTAGAGTTTTACTTTATTATATCTATGTGATGTTGTAAATACAAAATTCTGTGTTTTTTTTTTTCAGTGCCCCTCAGAGGGTAGGAACAGGAAAGATAAAGGAAATACTTTCTTCTTGTTGTACGCCTTCTTTAACTTAATAATTACTAATCTTTGAGTGAAAGTATGACTATGCAAAAATGCCTTAATTTGCATTTTAGGGGCCCTTGGGGGGGGGGTGGTCTTGTGAAGGTTCCCAAGACAAGGTGGAAGCCAGGTTCATTGACATGCCATTCCCACTCTCACCCTAGGTCACCTACACAGGTATCAGAATGGAAGAGGCAAGTGGGCAGAGGGCAATATACAAGAAAGACAACTCCACAACAATAATGGAAAATAACGGGAAACATCTGTACAGTGTATTTTGAACCATGCTCTTTTATAGATTTTAGTAAATGATGCTTGTTACTTTTGTATGTTGACTTCAAGCTTTTCTCTGTGGTATGTGGAACTAAATTGAAGGAAATTTATAAAGTTAGAGTAGTGTTTTTTTCACTTTAATCAAGTCTCTAGAGTTAAAGTGTGTAAATTAGTACCCAATTACCTACTTTGCATGCCTGTGGTATTTCCATGTTCTACTAATATGATAATGAATCAGAATATTGAGTAGATTGTTGTAAATATCTGAAAAGGTTGACTGCTTTTCTCATAGTCTTAAATTAAAAAGCAAAACTCAAAACTTTAAAAATATTGAAATTAGTTTCCTAAAATATTTACCAGATATTATCTTTCACAGAAATGCACCTGATTTATTATAAACTATTCAGTCTAGAAAACTCAAGGGTGATTTAAAAATTAATTTCTTTGAAGTATATAATTCATAAGCATATATTTTATTAGTTGTAAAATTATATGGATCACTCCAGTTAGCACCCTTAGTCCTATTTCCATTTCTAATTGAATTTCACATTTCTCTCATTAAGTGAACAGCATGAAAATATATGTAATGCTTCAAAGAGAGTCATATATGTGCATATATCTGTAGAGGCGCCGACGAAAGCATGAAAGAAAAGGTGAAATTCAAATAAATCAAAGATACACCATTCAGTTACGGACTCTGCTCCTCACTATGTCCTATTTGGGTATTTCCCTGGGGAATTAGCAAGGGTGGGACTCCCATGACCAAGGTAGAATGGGCCCCATTATTAATCTATGGAAAGAAGGAAAGCCACAGAGCTGTAGCTTTACCTAGAGAGAGAGAAGCAGTTAAAAGCATTTAGGAGCATGTGCCCTGAGCTCAGAATGCTGCCCCATGGTCCTGACCAAATCACTTGATTTTACTCTTGTCTTGAAACTCAGGCTTGGAATAGTCACCTCCTTCATGGGAGCATGTGAGTGCAGTGAGAAATAAGTAGCAGAGCTGCTGCATGGCATATGTGAAGCACTTTTGCTTTCTTGTGTGGCATCCTTTTCTGAAGTGTTCTGAGTATCAGCTATTTACATTTTGATGATCACCTGAAAAACTCCTGAAAGGAGGAGACATTGTTTAGGCTTCTATGGGAATCCAGGGACTATTTCTCATTCTCTCTCTCTCTCACTCTCTCTCTCTCTCTCTCCCCCCCCTCCCTCCCCCTTACTCCCCACCTTTCCTTCCCTCATATATTTCACTCATATCTATTTTAAGAGAATTTCTCCTGGTGGCATAAATTTGGATAAAATAGTAGGTGAACAGTAAAATCTTTTTCTTTTGAGATGAGGTAAAACTTAGTTTTCTAAAATAGTGTACAAAAGTGTACAGTATGGTTTTATTCAGAATACAAAAATGTGAGAACTGGAAGGGATGTCAGCAATCATCTAGTCCAGTATCTTCCACTTCCTAAGAAATGGAGTTTGTTTCAGGCAGATTTGTCTAAGACATACAGAAGCAGAATGTGTCCAATAACTGATTTTTTCTTATAATAATAAGAAAAAATAATAATAACCTTTTTTTTCTTGTTATAAAAGCAGTACATATTTATTGTAGAAAAACTTATAATTCTTTTATCTGGAGAAAAAACTGTTAACGTTTTAATATATATACTTTAATATATATATATATTGTGTCTTTTGTATACTTATATACACGCATTTTACCATATTGAAATAATATATTTCATAATTTAATAATACAATAAATATAGTTTTAATAGCTTTGTAAAATGAAACTTCTATGCACATTGTAAAATATTCCAACAGTACGGAAAAGTAAAAAGAAGAAAGTAAAAAAAAAATCACTTGAAACCTCACTATTCAGACATAATCACTGGTCAAAATATTAAGATAGGAGATATGCTAGAAAGTGTCTAGTTAGTATTAATAATATTCTGCAGATACTTTTCAATGAATAGATACTCATGAAGTATTATGTATATATTGATGTTTGAAAATAAACATTTTTACTTGATAGCATCATATGGACATATTCCTATGTCAATAAATATAGGTCTGTACTACAGTTTTTGGTGACTGCATGGATTCTGTAATATAGATAAGCCTTAATTTATTTAAAAGTCGTATACTAAGATACTTATTACCAATTTTTTCTCTTATCAACAGTGCTATAATAAATGTCATAACTAACAATTTGTGTGCACCTTTGGTTAGTTTTTTATGCCAAATCCCACAAGTGGTATTGCTGGACCAAAGCCTGTACTTGTTTACACCCCTATCAGCTATGTATGAGTCTATTTCCCTATAAATCTATTGGATACTATAATTCAATTTATGTATTTATTTGAAAAGGCATCTCATTTGTTTTATTTTGCATTTTTTTCCTTCTAGTGAGAATACCTCCCAAATTTGTTAAAATTTCTATTTATAGATTTGAGACAGAGAAATGAGCGAGAGAGTGAGAGAGAGAGAGAGAAACACTAATTTGTTCTTCCAGCCACTGATGCATCCATTGTTTGCTTCTCAGATGTGCACAAACCAGAGATAAAAAATGCAGCCTTGGCACATCAGGACGATATTCCAATCGACTGAGCTACTTGCCAGGACCTCCTCCAAGTTTTTATTAGCTATTTATTATTCTTCTGTTGTGAATTGCCTGTTTGTGTCATTTTCCAGTTCTTAAATTTACATAGCCACCATATGTATTAAATATATCAACTCCTTTTTGTCATATATGTGACATTTTAGTAATTTGTATTATACCTTTAAATTATGCACACATTTTGTACAAATTCTTTTCGTGTGACTATAGAAGTTATAAAGTTTTAGGTGTTTAATTATATCAATATTTTACTTTATGATTTTTGCTATTTTTAAAATCACGCTTAGAAAATCTTTCCCTATCCAAAGATCATGTAACCACTTAGGTTTTCTCCTGATACTTTTCTCATTTATTTAATATGTTAAATGATTAATACATCTGGGGTTCATTTTTATGCAAAGTATGAGGTAAAATCCAGCTTATTTTTTTCCAACATCACTTACGATATTGACTTTGTCATATACTAAATTTTTAATTTTTATTTTTGTGTAGTTAAATTTATTATTCTTCCTCTTTATGGTTTTCATCATTAGTGCCATGCTTTATAAAAGCCTTCTACTTCAAGAGTATATGTATGTATGCACACATACACACAAACATATTTCTAGTCCATTTATGGTCCATTTTAAATATTGAAATCATTAGTTTATCTGAAATTAATTTTGGTGTTTTATGTGAAATAAAGATTTAGCTTAATTTTTCCTCTAAATGGTTGGTCATTTAAATAATATAATTATGAAACAATACATATTTTGCCATTGTTTAAATCTCACCTTTATCACATAGGACATTCTTTTTAAAAAAATATATTTTCATTGATTTCAGAGAGGAAGGAAGAGGGAGAGAGAGATAGAAACATCAGTGATGAAAGGGAATCATTGATTGGCTGCCTCCTGCATGCCCCCCACAGGGGATTGAGCCCGCAACCAGGGCATGTGCCCTTGACTGGAATCGAACCTAGGACCCTTTAGTCCACAGGCCAATGCTCTATCCACTGAGGCAAACTGGCTCGGGCACATAGCACATTCTTACAACTATTTAGGCATATTTTTGGATTTTCTGTTCTAGTTCATTTATCTTTCTGTTTATTTTTATACCAGCTTTATACTTAAAAATTACAGTAGTTTTATAATTCACTGAAAATATTACAGCTTTCTTTAATTTTTCAGTTCCTGGGGTGTAAATTGGCATTTCATTGTTTTTTTCATTTACATTTCTCTGTCTAGTAATGAGTTGGAGCATTTTTTTAAAAAAATATTTTATTGATTTTTTACAGAGAGGAAGGGAGAGGGATAGAGAGTTAGAAACATCGATGAGAGAGAAACATCGATCAGCTGCTTCCTGCACACTCCCCACTGGGGATGTGCCCGCAACCAAGGTATATGCCCTTGACCGGAATTGAACCAGGACCCTTCGGTCCACAGGCCGATGCTCTATCCACTGAGCCAAACCCGTCAGGGCGAGCATTTTTTTTTTTTTAACTATATTTTATTGATTTTTTACAGAGAGGAAGGGAGAGAGATAGAGAGTCAGAAACATCAATGAGAGAGAAACATCGACCAGCCGCCTCCTGCACATCCCCCACCAGGAATGTGCCTGCAACCCAGGCACATGCCCTTGACCGGAATCGAACCTGGGACCTTTCAGTCCGCAGGCCGACACTCTATCCACTGAGCCAAATCGGTTTCGGCAGGGCGAGCATTTTTTTTATGAATGTTGACCACTTGGATTTACTTCTGTGTGAATTTTCTCTATATGTCTTTTATCCATTTTCCTCTTTATTTGTGTCTTCTTCTATCACTTATAAATATTAACCCTTTATCTGTCATTTGCATTATAAAGTTTTGTCTAACTCTATTATTTGTTATTTATGGGAAGTTGACTTCTTATGGGTTGGTTGTCTCTTTTGCCCTGACATGGTCTAAAAGTTCCACATCTTTTTGTGATCCTGCCTCTGTTTTCTGTGGCTTTGCCTCAGGGATATCCCTTCCATTTCAGAGATCTGAGTTTCTGATACTCATATCTATTTTAGATTTCTCCTAGTTCCTTGAAGCAGTTTTTTTTTCTTACTAAAATTCACAGTGTGATGTCCAGTCTTTCTTTTGGCTTAATAAGAGAAACAGTGTTCTCTGCAGCCCATGGTAGGTCACTTATGGCTTGATGCTATAACTTGAGTTAGTTCTTCTGCTGTTCTGTTTTGCAGTGAATTAAAATTTTTTGTTTGTTTTATGAAAAAAAATATGTGAAAGCATTTTTATTGTTAAAAATTAAAACACACAAGTGCAGAGTAGAAGATGTGAAATACCTTACATTTTTCTTCCTCATCCCTTCCACTTCTTGTAAGCAACACTGTTAACAGTCTGGGAGATATTTTTCTAAATATTATTCTATGTACTATTATTTTGTATAAAATAAGTGTATTTATGTATTTTAAAATAAAAATGGGATTATAGAACACAAATTATGCCCAAACTGGCTTTTCTCACTAAATGGATGTTGGAGCTATTTGATATGGTAGTTATATCGATCTCATTCTTGTTCACAACTGCATAGAATCTGTATCACATTTGAAATATAATTTATATAGCCAATCCCCAGTTGATATCCGAAGCCAAACTCCTGGGTTTCCCCTCAAACTTATTTCTCCCATAGTCGTCTTCATTTCAGTTAATGGAAACTCCTTCAGTTTCTCAGGTTTTTCAGTCATCTTTTACCTTCCACTTCCACTTTCTCTTTTTCTTTTTTTTTTTTTTATAAAATATATTTTATTGATTTTTTTTTATTGCTTAAGTATTACAAAGGGTATTACATATGTATCCTTCCCCCCCCCGCCCTTGATAGTCCCCTAGCATCCCCTATCCCCCAGTGTCTTATGTCCATTGGTTATGCTTATATGCATGCATACAAGTCCTTTGTTTTATTGATTTTTTACAGAGAGGAAGGAAGAGGGATAGAGAGTTAGAAACATCGATGAGAGAGAAACATCGATCAGCTGCCTCCTGCACACTCCCTACTGGGGATGTGCCCGCAACCAAGGTACATGCCCTTGACCGGAATTGAACCTGGGACCCTTGAGTCCGCAGGCCGACGCTCTATCCACTGAGCCAAACCGGTCAGGGCTCTCTTTTTCTTTTTAGCACTCATCACTTGACATATATATGTTTAGTGGCTTATTATCGATCTCCTGGAATATAATATTGAGAGGTCAGGAACAAGAGATGGTGGCAGTGGAAAGGGCAACAGGTAAACCTGCTAAACCCTGGATTACCTCTCCTCTGGAATTCTGCAGGAATTTTAGGTCTTTACCCCTTAATCAACTGGTGCCCTTATATTTCCACAAGTGTCTGTTCTCCTAGAGTTTACCACTCATATCCATTCAATCACTAAGTCTTATCAATTTTTCTAAATATATCTTGGACACACATCCACCTCTCTTTAAAACCATTGCATCACCCTATCCCAAAATGTTGGAGCCTCTTAATTGGCCTTTTCCATCAACTGTGCCCCTGCCTTTGCTTTCTCTTCCTGTATTCTTCGCAAAGAGCACAGGAATGCTCTTTCTCTTCACCCTTTACCTTACATCATTCAATCCCATCTTAAATATGTTTTTCTTACTTTTTCTATGACTTCTCCTGTGTAACATTTATCATACTTGTACTTTTTCTGCTAATATCTGTTTCCCTAGGGAGAATGCATGCTCCCTGAGAGCAGGGTCCATGTCTGTCTTCATCACTTCCATGCAAACAAAGACTCCTCAAAAATGTTTGCTGAATGAATGAATGAATGAATGCAGTCTAAACTTTGTGAGAGTGAAAATTCTTTAAAATTGCTACCTTGGCCTTGATTTAAAAAGTGATGCTTTATTGTAAACTCGTACATCTGAGAGAGAACAAGGCAACAGGAAAAGAAAGTCTGGTAGAACCAGGGCAGAGCCGTTTTATGTAGCCGCTCCTGGATCATGCTCCACTAATGTCTTAGTAGAGTGGAAATTAACTAAGAAATGAACTGTTTAGAAAGTTGAATGTGATTCATTCCATAGTGTGAGTTTACTTTTAAGACAATTCCTTTGTTATCCTTATAAAGATCAGGTTAAAATAATGCATTGAGAACAGACACTTGACTCTGTGCTGATTTTTAAAAAAAAAATATTTTTGTTGATTTCAGAGAGGGAGAGAGAGATAAGAGAAAATCATTGATCAGCTGCCTTCTGCACACCCCATACTAGGGATCAAGCCTGCAACTCAGGCATGTGCCCTGAATCTTACCATGACCTCCTGGTTCATAGGTCGATACTCAACCACTGAGCAACGCTAGCCAGGATGTGCTGATTTTTTTTTTTAGTGCCTCACCTAGAATAATTTTAACCCACCTGATGCTTCCTACAATCAAATAACCAAATTAGCCAGCTATCTGGAGAAATAGTGAAAATAAATATTCTGTTCTTAATTTAACATTTTTCTTCTTATTGCAAAAATGCTATAAGACTTTGTAAAGGTTTTGAGTGATAGAAGATAGACTATGATCTCAGCTATAATTATAGCATTGTGAAATTGAGACTATAATTTAAGGATTTAACCTTCATATTTTAAATTTGAGGGTTTTGTATGACTGTAAGAATCCACAAACAATGATGACATTCTCAAGAGAAAAGAGATGAAAAGTAAACGGCACTGCTAACTTTCTTATTATATTTAGGCGCTCCAGTACAGCAGGACACATTTAGCTTCAGGATCCCTTATGACACTCAGGCATAATGCACCAGGAAAGACACTTATGACCATGCTTGCTCTTTAATCTGCAATGCTAGTTACAGCAGAATTTATAATCAGTTGAGGGTTTGATGGACTGACAACAACCTCTCTGCTCCCATTTTTATCTTCTTGATTGCTTACTTATTGCAGGAGCATGATATTTATTCTTCATAATATGCTAATCATAATTGCTAAGGAAATCACTGGTTAGGTTGCCTGGCATTATGCGATCAAAAGAAAGCCAAGATGGAAACAAAAAACACTTCATTAGAAAACAAAAGGAATTAGAATGGAACACACATAGATATCATTATGTTTTGGTTCTTACAAATTATTATGAACAACTTGACTAAACATTTCGCTGTAGATGTAGTACAAGGCCAGGTTGCTGCTTTTTGTGGATCAGACTTCCCTTCCATCTATGAATAACTGAGAAAGGTCCCACAGAGGGCAGTAATAAATAGTGGTCACTCTAACCAGAGACAGCCAGTCTTAATTTAGTTCTGCATCTCTGGTCTCCTCTATTTGCCTTTTTGTTTTTGAGTTTCCTGTCCACTTTAGGTCCTGGCACTCTCTCCATTCTCCTCTGGAACCTTTTGGTGAATGTAATTTCATGTATCACTTCTCCTTGGGATAGTTACATTTATTATTTACTTTCTCTCTAATTGAAAAATTAGAGGTTCTCTTCCCTATTTAATTTTGAACATAAATGATTTTAAAAAAAGAAAACTAAGGAGCGCTATCCCAGTAGACTCTTGTCTACTTTGTCTCCTGGCAAAGAGAATTCTGGGTCTAAAATGAAAGATGTTATGGAGGAAATAAGAAGACTGCTGCCCACTGAGTTATAGCAGAGAATAGAGAAAGGCCCAGAGGTTTGAAATAGGCTCCTTTTAAGGTCATGTAAGTTTGGATAGCCTTTAAAATGTACCAGTGGTAATATACTTGGAAATGCTTAAACAAACTAGGAAAATGCAAAGAAGACATTTAAAATGAACTACAATGAAATAATTTGCAATAATTTTGCATATAATTCTGAGAAAATTCTCCATATAGTTGAATAAGAATCTGATTTTTTGGGGGAAAATTACCCAAGAAAATAAAACTGAACTTTTTCTACAGATAACTGATAAGAAGTAGCCTAGAAAGTAATTTTGTTGAAACAAATAAAAAGTGATCAGGAGGAGGTGGTGGTGGTGGGGGGGGAGCAATAAATGGTGATGGAAGGAGACTTGGCTTGGGGTGGTGAACACACAATGTAGTGTACAGATGATGTGTTGTAGAATTGGGCACCTGAAACCTGTATAAATTTGTTAATCAGTGTTTCCCTAATACATTTAATAAAAATAAAAACAATAAAAAACTTGACCATCAGGACCAAAAGGCCATAGATGCTCTACACTTGACCAAATTGAGAAACTCTGTGGGGTATTTGGGAGCTGTATCTATGGTAGACTTAAGAAAATGGGCTTGCATGTAGTGTGGTTGTCTTTGTCATTCTGGGGTAGCTGTGTCAATAACTGTTTACCCTGGGTTACTTGGAAATTAGAACTGGCTAGGGGGATTGGAAGATTTATAGGAAAACAAAGTCCATTGTAATATAAAAGAACCTGAAAATTAATGAAAAGAGTTAATTACATGTAACCTCATAAAAAAGGAATAAGAAAAAATTATAGATGTCTGAAAAATATTCTAAATAAAATATATTTCAAAGTCACAACACCATGGTGATTAGGAAAAGGGTAGAACAGCAAAATATTATGGAATTATTTAGGTTGAATATGAAAAAAAAGACTAATAAATTTAAGAAACATAATACACTATATAATATCCTCATATAGGCCCAATGGGAGTCCATTTTTTTTTTTTTTTTTTTTTTTTTAAATTAAATCTTTATTGTTCAGATTATTACATTTGTTCCTCTTTTTTTTCCCCCCATAACTCCCCTCCTCCCAGTTCCCGCCCCACCCTCCGCCCTCACTCCCCACCCACTGTCCTCATCCATAGGTGCACGATTTTTGTCCAGTCTCTTCCCGCATCTCCCACACCCCTTTCCCCCCCAGGAATAGTCAGTTCATTCCCTTTCTATGTCCCTGATTCTATTATAATCAACAGTTCATTCTGTTCATCAGATTATTTATTCACTTGATTCTTAGATTCACTTGTTGATAGATGCATATTTGTTGTTCATAATTTGTATCTTTACCTTTTTCTTCCTCTTCCTCTTCTTAAAGGATACCTTTCAGCATTTCATATAATCCTGGTTTGGTGGTGATGAACTCCTTTAGCTTTTCCTTATCTGTGAAGCTCTTTATCTGACCTTCAATTCTGAATGATAGCTTTGCTGGATAAAGTAATCTTGGTTGTAGGTTCTTGGTATTCATCACTTTGAATATTTCTTGCCACTCCCTTCTGGCCTGCAAAGTTTCTGTTGAGAAATCAGCTGACAGTCGTATGGGTATTCCCTTGTAGGTAACTGAGTTTCTTTCTCTTGCTGTTTTTAAGATTCTCTCTTTATCTTTTGCTCTTGGCATTTTAATTATGATGTGTCTTGGTGTGGTCCTCTTTGGATTCCTTTTGTTTGGGGTTCTCCGCGCTTCTTGGACCTGTAAGTCCATTTCTTTCACCAGGTGGGGGAAGTTTTCTGTCATTATTTCTTCAAATAGGTTTTCAATATCTTGCCCTCTCTCATCTTCTGGCACCCCTATAATTCTGATGTTGGTACGCTTGAAGCTGTCCCAGAGGCTCCTTACACTATCCTCGCATTTTTGGATTCTTTTTTCATTTTGCTTTTCCGGTTGGGTGTTTTTTGCTTCCTCGCATTTCAAATCATTGACTTGATTCTTGCGCTCCTCTGGTCTGCTGTCGGGAGTCTGTATAATATTCGTTATTTCAGTCCGTGTATGCTTAATTTCTAGTTGGTTCCCCAATATAAGATCGAGGGTCTCATTAGTTTTCTTGTAGATCGCATTAAGTTTATCGGCGGCTTCTAAACAGTTCTTGAGAGACCTTAAAAGTGTGGTTCTGAACTCTATATCTTCCATTGACAATTTTGTCCTGTTTCTTTGTCTCCGCATTTTGTTATGCTTCCTTGGTGCACCCCCTAGTGGTCTTTGTTCGCAGTCTTATAGTTAAATCTTGATTGTTGTAGCTAATTCCAGGGAGGGTTTGACCTCCAGGCCAAGTGGCTATGAGAATCAGCTGTGTCAGCAGTGAGAGAACTTCTGTCCTCTAGGGAGGTGCTAATCTAGCCTTTGCCTGAGGCTATCCGGCAAATGCCTGTGTGCAGGGCTTGGGCGGGGCGGGTCGAACAGGATCAACAGGGTGGGCCGGAGAGAGCAGTTATGGCGGCTCTCAGTCCTGTCCCCAGGGGCTCTGCCTCTCTGAGTCCCAGCACCCGCTGCAAACCTCGGAGAGAAAGCTGCACTCGCTCTGACCGAAGCCAGACAGTCCCGCTTCTCCCGTTTGAGTCTGGGTCCCTAAAGACTCGCCCGGATCTGGAGCTCAGAGTCTGCGACTCCCTCCCGATTGAAAACGCCAACCGCGCCCTCCGCTGCCAGCCCGCTCCGCGCACTCTGCACCTCAGAATTTGACTTCAGCACTGCGCCTCCTCTGAGTGTCCGTATGCGTTTCTCTTTCCTCCTAGTTGTAGGACTTCCACTCAGCCAGCGTTCCTGTGGTTCTGGGTGATGTCCCTTCCGTTTTTTGGTTTCACTTTTGAAGTAGTTGTTCAAAGCAGCAAACTCCGGCGTTAACCTATGCCGCCATCTTGGTTCTCATCGGGAGTCCATTTTTAAAGTTAACACTGTAATAAACAATGAATTTGTTTTTAGGAACAACCCACATTATCTCTAGTTTTTGTTCCAGTTTGGTTTCATTTTAAGTAGAATAGTGCACCTAACTTAGTATTAAAAAATGAGTTAAGGTCTCAACTCTGCCACTAATTAAATGTGATCTTTGTTAAATTGATAAAACTACATTTATGAATGGGGGTAACAGCACTGACCTCACTGAGTTGTTGTGCATTAACAGATGTGAAAGTGCTATACAAATACTAAGTAAAGTCTGCAATGGTAAAGTAGTTTAATTCTTTTTTTAGCTGAGCCAAACTAATGTACCATACATCCGTAGCTTATGTCATATTCTTTTGAAATTCAACAATTTCTAAGTAGATTTAGCACCGGAAGGTTATTTCATCAAGGAACAAGGTATGTAAGAGAGCGTGCATAGTGATGGGGATTATGTACTTATCAGTGGTCTGGTTTAATGAAAATGCTACTTGTAATGGACCATCATATTTTAAAACTCCATTAATTAGTTTTTTGGAGGTAATTTTGTATTTAATGCATTTAATTAACTTCTCTAATTTTTTTGGGGGGGGGGTCCTGTGACTTTAATCTCTGGGAACAGTAACCATTAATTGTTCTGATCACTGGATTTTCTGTAGATTTCAATGTCATGGTCTCTTAAACTTTTTCTCATAAAAACTTCCCAGGACTTGGTGGTAAAATGACTGATAAAAAATTTGCATTTATATTATAATTTATTGGATCAAAACAAAAACTGGTAAATTAAGTAAAAAAAGGAACTAAAATTTCTGGGGGATCAATTTAATTGAGTTAATAAGACAGCTGTTAACATTGGTTATGATTATGTGTTGGGGATATTTAAAAAAGTCTGAAAAGAACATAAATGATCTTTTTGGTTGGCATGCAGAGAGCAGTCCCATAAATTCAGTCTGGTTCTGTGTTGAATGCCTTTATATCTAATATCTGTGTTACACCTTGGGGTATGTCTTTCCTATTGTGGAAAGTTTCTGAGTCCTAATGTCATCTTGATTCATTCTATGTGAATTTTGTCATGAAAGTTTGTATGTAAATATCAGTCTGTTTAATTTTATCGGAAAATCCTGGTCCCCCTCGCCACCATGGAAGTGGATTTAACTTTCTTTTTAATCATTAGGTCCTTCTTTTTTATTTAGCAAATATATTTGGATATTAAAAGCCGAAACCGGTTTGGCTCAGTGGATAGAGCGTCGGCCTGTGGACTGAAGGGTCCCAGGTTCGATTCCGGTTAAGGGCATGTACCTTGGTTGCAGGCACATCCCCAGTAGGAGATGTGCAGGAGGCAGCTGATCGATGTTTCTAACTCCCTATCTCTCTCCCTTCCTCTCTGTAAAAAATCAATAAAAAATATATTAAAAAAAACAAAACAACCACCATTAATTCTTCTAAAGTTCTAATCAGTGTGTGAAGAGAAGTTTTGTGATCACATATAAAGGTTTCACATATAAAGGTTTCCTAGCTTTCAGGTGAATATATAATGTTAATCTGTTCATAGTTAAGATTGAGAGTGCTGTTATTAATATTTTCACATAATAACAGAAGTGGAACTACTAGACAAAGTAGGTCAGAATTGCTATGGTTATTTCCTCCCAAGTCACTAAACATAACATGTACTGTACTTAGTTTTAAACATTTGTTTTTGGCTTTATTTCTTTGTTTTCACCTCCATCCACAACACCCCATGTGTGATTGAAATAATCACTTCTAATTATTCTAGATGACAATACTACCACTGGTCTTTTTCTGACTTATTGACATGGCTTTGGATATCAAGTTTTTATTTTTTAATTTTTTTTTTCAAATTGACTGCTTTCTTAAAGTGATTCCAGGTGCCAAACATGAATACATGTTACATTATTCTTATCATCAGGAGAACTCATGATTTTTTTCCGTAAAGAAAGAGTGAAGATAAAAAGATAACATGAAATGGATAGCAGAATATAAACTGAACGAGTAGAAATAAAGTCAGTTATAGGGAAAATACGGCAAAGAAAAAAATAGTGAAAAAAATTAGTTCTCAGGAAATGATTTTATTCTATAATAGGCAATATAATACAGTAAAAAAGAAAAATAGGCCTTAAAGCCCTGAAGATATGTGGGGAAAAATAGCAAGAATGTATATTTGAGGCAAGGCAATAATAAAAAACCAAAGGCTATAAGAAAACAAGGTTTATTTTAAAAATGTAAGAAAAGTGCTAAAGCATTTGCAATAGCTTCAGGGTCACTGAATTGCAAAAACACACGGGAAAAGATATACAAAAACATGAAAAATATTTACAAATTTATTATATTTCTATTCAGATTATTTGTGTTTTTGAAAAATGGCAGTAATCCTATTAACATTTACAACAAAGTCAGGTTTCTAGGGCATAATTTAGATCCACAGAGTTCATGGGTTTAAACTACTGTGGTCAGAATGAAAAAGGAACCATTAAAGACGTTATCTAAAGGTAAAGGCCCAATCGCAAGGACATATTTGAAAGGAAACTTTCTTACTATAACACCAGCTGTCCTAAAGGCTTTATAGCACATAATTGTGGTTAAGCAGCACTCCTGCTGCTGCTGTAGGAGTTATAGCCAATAATAATGTATTGACATTTATATGGTTATGATGCTCTGACCTGAACTTGCTTAACTAGTGCCCTAGTAATTGCCAAGTGTTTCACATTCACTGTAATGCCAAGATAAAAATAGCAAAGTTGATTAAATACAGTTAGATGTTAATATAAAAATAATAAAGTTAAGTACTTCATATAATTTTGTTCCTGACAATTTGTTTTCCTCATTGAGTAAGTGAATGCAATTTATGGAAAAATAGCCCTTCATATTTTTTCTCTAAAGTTAGGCAGGCATGAATAATTAGCCTTTACTAAGCAGTTATTAAAGCTTCACTTGCCTTGTAAATCAGTTGAAAATGAGGAGCAATATGAGAAAGCAAGATTAGATTTTTAGAATGCTGTTTTTGTGCATTTTAAACTACCAGGTTTACAGGCTTTTGTATTATTGTAATATATTAGATGATGAAATTTGATTTATTTAAAGCCTTCTCTTAAACATTTTCACCCTCTTCAATGCTTGAGACTCAGTAAAAAGTTGAATATTTACTACCAGTTTTATTAAGTTTTCCTCCAAATCAGGCATTTCCCTCACTCTCTTATATTGT
Source organism: Myotis myotis (assembly GCF_014108235.1). NCBI lineage: Eukaryota > Metazoa > Chordata > Mammalia > Chiroptera > Vespertilionidae > Myotis > Myotis myotis. The sequence continues at coordinate 194,958,253 of NW_023416324.1, forward strand.
GATAATAAAGGTACTAATGGATGCTTTCATTGATGGGCCCCCTACTTAAGGAAAATGAAAACTAAAAATGATCCTGGTTCTTTAAAAGTTTATCCCTATGGCACCATCGTGTAAGCATACATATGGGACAGTAAAAATGGAAGACGACACATTAAATGACATTATTATAAAATGCAATACTCTTGGAATGATCCCTTATTAAATTAGGCTCTATGATCTGAGATGAATTTCCCCGATCCCTAATCCATCACTGGAGAAATATTAAAAGATAGGTCTCAACTGGTATTAGAATCGCACTCAGTCTCTACTTTCATTATTTTGAATTAGGGTGCTACTGGGGGAAAGCCTCTTAATGAGAATTAGAGTGATTCACTGGCCTTCTTTTGGATTTTGACAAGTAAAATATTAACTCTTCAGTCACAGCTGTCTGAATTAAAATACTTGGCAGCCGCAGATGCACAAATTAAATTGGCCTTTATGTTTCCATATTGCTGACCTCCTTAGAGGCAAAAACATCAAACCCAACAATAACAAAAAAGTCACAGTGTGTCATTTCTTGGAAGAAAATATATTTATTAAAGTTTTTAGATTTGTTTCAGTTTTAACATATAATTGAACAACTCTAGGACATTTTCAAGTGGAGTTTTGTTTTAATTATAAATTACATAAACTTCAGCTACACATCAATTATTCTAAGCCATTAACTAGGTGTTAAAATAATCAGTGGAGTTATTTGGGGGTTTCTTACCTGTTTAAATCCCATTAATGAGATCTGTGTGTGAGCTGAATATCAGAGAAAATATTTGAGTTCAGCATCAATAAGCTTAAACAAATGTTTCCTTGGAAATAAATACAAAGATTCATCCTCTTCAGTCTAGAAATAGATTGAATTAAAGATGCAAATTAATTTAGTGTTATACATAAAAACTTGGTTTTCTTATAACATAGTGTTCAAATTTAAAATTTATCTTATAACCAAACAAATAAAACCTAGAATTTTAAAAAGTGGTCATTGATATCTGTATTTTACTCAACAGAGTTAGTGATTTGGGTAAATACTCAATAGAGTTAGTAATTTATGAAGTAATTCTCATAATGATGAAAAAATGTGGTCTGTCATCACATACTGGTTTCTGATTCCTTTGCCTTTCTGTGGTCACTATAACATCATCTTCTACTCCTCTCTAATTACTGCTTATTGATCTGAACTTGTGATTGGTAGAACAATGATTTGAGATGGACATTGATGAATGAATCTTACCCATCTTACTTTACACATCCAATAGTGTGATGAACTCAGGGACATGTGTTGTGAAACTGGGTTGTCCCTAAAACTGTGAATCTAAAAAAAATTAAAATAAAGATTAGGCAAGTACCACCCCACCTCTCAGTGAAGTCCCGTTTATGAGGGAAGTGCTCTTTTTTTCTGAGAAATTATAAAGACCCTTAGCATTATATATAAACTGTGATTCTAGAGACAGTATGGTATTTATATGTTTCCATATATTTGAACATGTGTGGACCAAATGCTCAATTACGACTTCTCTAATGAATTTTACTTTTGTTTGTGCATGCAGTTTTACACAAACACAAACATACATATAGATATCCAAGGGTATCATTTCCGTGGAAAGGAAATTAGGCATGACATTATGTAATGGGAGTCAATGTCATTAATTTATTTCTCAATGGATTTAGAATTTGACCAGATAGAGGAAAATTTCT